>NC_136073.1:741127504-741363757 GCF_964261635.1 Lissotriton helveticus
GGCCCTGGGGAATGTGATGTTGCAGGGCCCTAGGCCCTCATGCATAAATAATACCCAGAGAGAAAGTGGAAATGGCGTCGAGCACGTTCACCCGGCCCTTTTTATTGGCAGGGTCACATGTCCTGTGACGCGTGTGCTGGATGGGTGTGGGTGTAAACCCGCCCTGAGGGAGTGGCTGTGGCATGCTGTCAACTAGACCTGTGATCAGCAGATCACCACAGGGTAGACCTGGGACATGTAGCGTTGTTGTCCCCCCTGTGAGAGTAAGCGGAGTGGGCTGGCCTGGTGTATGCCAGTCCAGCGTAAGGGTTTGAACAATGACCCTGGGGCTCAGGGCGTGGTTCCGTCCTGGGCTAGGCAAGGAATTAACTAATGTGTGTGTCCCTGTTGTTGTGTCGACGCCACCCAGACCGCAATCGGCAATGTGTCACCCTGTGACCCAAGTCCAACGACATGAGCAACATGGACGTAAGGGGGGACTCAATGACCCTACATTCATCCATACTTCCACACTTGGAAGATCATAGACATGACACATCTGTGTGATTATGAATGTTTAACCCCTTGGGCGCGGCCGCGATTCTGCGCCTGTGCGGACGTTTTGAAGAGTGGGTGGGTTCATGACGGCCCCCAGCCGTCATCAGCACACGAGCACTGTGATGCATGACGGATGGGGGCCGTCATCAGCACGCAAGGGGTTAATGCACATTTAGTGGAGTCTTGCAGCTGGAGCAGTACAGTGCCATGCAAACCCCACTTTACAATGTTTGCCCATGGAGGGCCAGCCAGAGTCCTTCAGGGAATGACAAGTCCAAAGGAAGAGGAAGAGTTCAGTCCGCAGTCTGATTGCTGTGTCATTGGCGATCAAACAGAATATGGCAGTCCATTGCGAGGTCCAAGGTGAGTGTTGCAGAGTTTATCGGGAGACAGTGGAAGGTGATGATGCAGAGGGCAGAACCAAGCAGAAACCGGCCCTATGGCGGAGATGCATGCTACTGCGTCCTTCTTACCACAAAGGCAGGTTCATCTGCATCTTTGTCCACTGCTTTTCATGTGCCTCACGTGTGGGTGGTGGTGTTCTGTCTCCAGCACTGTGTGGCACTGACACTTCAGGGGGCGGAGTTGTGGATGGAGTGGTAGCAGCAGCATGCATCAGCGCCAGGCCTTGTGGCAGCAATGCCATGAGGATGGTCTTGAGGTCATTGAGTAAACCCAGCTACCTCTCACTGGTGTGCAGTCACCTCTCGCTGGTGTGCAGCCGTGGCAGCCGCTCTTTCCGCCTGCGTCCGCTCCATGGCCTCCATTAACCTCCGCATATGTCCCAATTCCTGTGTGACATCGCTAGAGCCACTCTGACTCGATAGTTGTTCTTGTCTATGAGTCAGGACTCCAGCAATGCCAGCCATGGTCTGTTGGAGAGCATGGAGCGGACTGTGGGTGTCCGTTAGGGACTGTGAGTGGTCCCTGATGGGACTTAGACACCCAAGTATGGCATCTAGTTTGGCTACCATGCGGTCGAACCCCACCCGCACCTGTTCAGCCAGATTCTCCTGGTACCCCAACACATGGCGCTGGAAGTCCATGTAATCTTCGTGGAGGTCCTGGGAGGCAGCCGTGGTGGTAGGTGCTGCCTGCTGTGTATTCTGTGCAGGGGGTGGGGTTTCCTTGTAGCAGCTGGGCTGCCCTGCTCCTGGAGGTGGACTGCGGAGGCTCTCCACGAGCTGTTGGAGGGCGTCGGAGTCGAAGGTGTGGTGTTCCTCTTTGTCATCAGAGAAGAGAGGTTCCAGCTGCTCTGCAGGAGGTGTTGGATTTCCCTCTGCAATGTGAAGGGAAGATGCAGTTTAAGATTGTGCTCACATTTATATTATCACATTGTACGTGTTTTCATGCAGACTGCATGACTGTGTACATTGTGGCTGTTTGGGAGGAGCTGACTATTTGATGCGGGACAGTGGACATTTTGAGAACATCATGGATGTGTGTTAGTACTTATACATTATCAACTCACATTTCCCTGCAATGTCAAATGTGATTGGCCAATTCTGCACACATGTGGTACCAGTTGTGTCCTGTGTTCTGTTGTGGACGTATTGCGGTTTGCACCACATCATTGTCAATATTGCTGTGCTTTGCATGTTATGTGTGTGTGCTGCATTTTGGGGTAGTCGGCCCTGCAGCTCTGATTTTGCCGCCCCATCTCCCTTACATGGTGTGTGCCTTTGACTTCTGTGCTTATACAGTGCTAAGATGTTGCATACTTGGGTACATTGGTCTCTTGGTGGGAGTTGGGGGTCTGGGACATGGTTTGTCTGCAGATATGCTCTACTTAATTGCGCATGTGTGCCATTGTTCCCATCTCCTCCCGTCCCCCCAGTCCCTGGTCGTTACTCACCCTGGTGCTGTTGTGTCCGGTCATGTTGAGCAGTGTCCGGTCCCCCAACTCCGGCCAAGTCTCCCCACTGATGACAGGGGTAACCATTTCCTCCATATCGTCCAACTCCTCCTGTGGCCTAGGACTCCCACCTCCAGTCTGCATTGCTGCCTTCCGGTTGCTTGTGAGTTTCTGCTTGGTTTTGTGCTTCACATCATTCCAGCGCCGCTTGACCTCTTCCATTGTCCTCTTCAGCTCTCTGACTTCATTCACCTTGTCCATGGTGGACTGCCATATTCCATTTTTTGTTGCCAATGACACAGTGGAGGTAATGAAAAGTAGTTGATGGTGTTCTACCATCTCCGTTATCAGGATCCTGTTGTCCTGCGGACTGAACTGCTTCTTCCTACTCTTCTTGTCCTTGCCTTTTCCTGACCCCGAGGTCCCAGGCTGGTCCCCTGGGTGACTTGTGGGGTTCTGGTTGTCCTCTGTACTTACTCCGGCAACATCCATTGTGCTTCGCAGTTGTTTGGCTTTTGTTTGTATGTTTTTTTTCAACTTTTATGTTGATTTTTTTCCGCCTGATGTGTGTGAATTGCAGGCCTGTCAATGGTTTTCGCGTTTTTTTGTATCACGATTGGCCTCATCGCAACTTTTTTGGCGTTCATGTTTTGCATTTTTGCAGTGTCGCATTGACTTTATTGCAGACATTTGACGTGTTATCGTGGGCCTATCGCATGGTACCGCCGTGTTGTGAATACAACGTTAACGCTGCGTTATTTTCCCGCGATAGACTGCGATGTGAAGAGTTGCGTTAAGCTAATTTAGCGGTAATTATCACATGTTTTTTAGAATGTCCCCCAAGGTGTACTATACGCAGGGTTCCAGAACGATATGAGGAGAAAAGGATGTATGTTCAACCGAGAGGCTGGAGAAGAAAGCCGTGCAAAGAGGAGAATGGGAGTGAATGAGACACTCCAAAGACCACCACCACTTCCACAGACTTTAGTAATGTTTCATTCACAGCCAATATTTTCAGAATTGTTACTAATTTAACTGACACTGCTAACTTACATTGGCAAAGCCAATAGGTCTGACTTCTTCGAGCAGCATGTGTCTTATTATGTGATATGTCTGGATGCAATAACAGAAAACCTGACAGAGAGGCATACAAGAATAATCGGACGGCATGCCATGGGAAGCACTTGATTTCAGTTTACATGTTTTAAGCAGGGCCTATAATTACATAGGCCACACCTCTTGGAAAGAATTCCTAGTAACGCTATTTAGGCCATGGCCCTTTTGAGTCACCCCACCCACTTTTTGCATGCCAAGTAAACAAAGGTGCCCTAGAAGGCGTACTCTTGGGGTAAATTTTAACAAGAGGGGGGAGAGAGAGAGTCAGTGGATTCAGTCTCCCGAGTCATGCGAATAAACAAAGTGGAATCCACTCAAGGTGATAGTGATCTCTAGAGTGATGGGGAACACACAATGTTGTTTAAATGCCCCTCACACACCAACAGGCCCCTTGGTGTCATGCTTCATCATCGGGGCCTTCGCACATAGAGGAAGTAACAAATATATTTCTCCTTGTTACACCTCTCTGGGAAGGTGTATATGTTTGGAGCATTACCAGGTTTACCCGTTTTGTAATCTGGGAATGCATCAAAGACCATGGGGGTTGTGTGGGAACACCTACACAACGCCCATGGAACGCTTCCCTAGTGCAGAGTAAGGCAACACAGTGATTTGAGCTGCATTGCTTTACTTCAGATTTATGGAGCCACTCAACGTCACGCAAAGTGGCCCTGTGTGGTTTCATAAATCTCATTTAGGACTTGCGGTGCTCTTGCACAACATTATGTGGTGAAAGAGCAGCAAACTCCACTCGTAAATATGCCCCTCAGAATTTTAAACTCTGTACAAAAAAATCCTTTAAGTGAGCCTGAACCTACTGGGCTATTTTGTGATCACTGGTTTGCTTGGCAAGGTATCAAAGCCCCCACTTAGGAAGGCAACCCATTCAAATAGTTTGAGACCGAACAACTCTCGACTGCTGCTGACCCGGGATGGGATGGTGTAAGAGGACAAGTCTGTGCCAGGCCATAGTGTGCCACCTCTTGGAAGAGCACCGGAAAACCAGTCCACATTGGGTGAAGTGCAATTAGGCTGGTAAATCTGGCTACCCCAAGAGTACGAATAAACAAAGTGGAATCCACTCAAGGTGATAGTGATCTCTAGAGTGATGGGGAACACACAATGTTGTTTAAATGCCCCTCACACACCAACAGGCCCCTTGGTGTCATGCTTCATCATCGGGGCCTTCGCACCCCTCTACGGAATGCGGCGTGCTACGACTCGCGAATACGCAGGAGCACTTGACGTGAACTAAGTGTGGGGGTGTGTGTTTTTACAAAAGAGTGAGTGAGGTGAGGTGAAAAAAGGTGAGTAGTTAAAAAATACCTGGCACGTGGGAGAAAAAAACTTTATTAAATCCCCGGCTGGTATTATTAAAATGAAAGTGCAGGGCGTGGTTTTAGAAAGATACGTGTTAGGGTATCAAACCACTGTATTAAAAGTCAACATGTTTCGGAGGTTAAAGCCCCCTTCTTCAGGACAAGGGTTAATGCACTAACCCCCCTTACTCACATGTAAGATGTAAAAGTGAAAATAAAAAATTTACCACAATGTGTAATGTTCCTCACAATGTTAAATGTTAGTGAGTGTCGTTGCGCCCAATTGGCGTCAGAACCTGTGGAGACAAAATCATAGATAAACATACAAGTCTAACTATCACAGGTTTGAAGGAGAAGAATCATGCTTCTCTGAAAAAACATCAGGTAAGACCCCAAAAAAAATAATTGGGACCTGGAAAGGAAAAAGAAAAAGAAAAAGGACACTACAAACATATATACACGCAACACCAACATTACTCTGTGCTCAGGTGTAAGGAGAGCACAACAGAAAGGAATACAAATCTTACTTAGAGTTCCCAAATACTGGACTTCATGAGCCTTTAGCGTATATAGGGGAATCCTTCCTTTCTAATCAGAAAACCTAAGAAATCAATGTCAGGGGTTCAGTAGGAGAACTTTGTCATCAGAACGCCACAAGTACAGTGTAAAACGGCTTCTCTCTGTGGTCTATAACTCACGGTTACTGCAACAGCTAATCGCCTGCCTTCCCTCAACGCGGCTCTGATGAAGTGAGCTGCAAAGGGATCGAGGCCCTTATATATGTTGTGCCTGTTGGTAATTAGCGAAGGTTAATTGAATAATGCAACCCGGTGAATGCCCAAATACGGAGAGAAAACCTCAGGGCGTCCGGTGTTGCGCTCGCGCCCTCCGCTACTCTGTCGCGCATGCGCACTACCGCTACGGAAAGACGCCTGTGCGGCAGACATGGCTGACGCGCATGCGTCAGCGGAGACACTCCGCATAGACACGGAGCACTCGGTAATGCGTTTAAACGCCTGCAGATAAATGGCGCTATGGATTAAATGCACCGGTGACATAGATGGAAATACGGCAAGGCATTGAGGCAACTTGCTGGCCAAACAAGTCAAGCAAATAGTACAGCAGTGGTGAATCTAGTATTTTACAGAAATGTATTTAGATCTGTAATTAAATGGACTGCTGTTACGTATGGAATTAACACACGCTGGTCCAATAAGGAAAAATAGTTGTGAATAGGGGAATCCCCTGGAACTTAATCCCTAAGGGGTACATCCTCAATTACAACTCGGTGATACCTATCCACACTAACACAACAATCCATATGAACCCAACAAAAACATTTGTTGTATGTAACCACATGTGTACATCAACAACATTATGATGGGTAGTCAGATCAAGTGTTTATCTGAGAAGGTTCCATGGAATGGAATCGTTCAGCCCAGTGGTATCCGTTCCCAACCGAAACACCCACCGTTGTTCTTTTTCCAGGAGACCTATCTCTGAGGGCAATTGTTCAATTATTGTCCACTGTAGCTCATTCACACAGTGTTGTTGTTCAATAAAATGAGTTGACATCTTAGTCGTTAGTCTCTTACACCTGATGTTGCTTTTATGTTCATTTAACCTGACCCTAACAGGTCTGGTGGTCATACCCACATATTCCTTTCCACATGGGCAGGTGATTAGATAGACTACATTTTTACTGTTGCAGTTCGTGAATGCACGTTGTTCCCATGTTGTCCCATTGGTGAAAATTAGATTCTTGCTCTTTTTCGTGAGGTGGCAGTTATTACAGTTGCCACACGGGTAGTGCCCATGTATGCCTTGTAACCTCGTCTGATCTTTGATAGGAGGGGGTGGTCTAGTGTGAACTAGTATATCTCTTAAGTTTCTACCCCTTCTGTGTGCAAAAAGAGGTTTCTCCAAAGTTAAGCCACCACTCGTTAGAGTGCGCCAATGTTTGTGGACCAGTTTTGTCACTTGGTTGCTGACCGGACTGTATGTGGTAACGCAAACAGTCCTATTTGCGGCATCCTCCTTACGTGGATTGTCCTCCAGAAGGGCATCCCGGTTGTTATTTCATGCTCTGGTGAAGGCTTTTTTGATCACAGTCTCCGGGTATTTCCTCTGTCTTAGTTTAGCACTGAGATCCTTGGCCTGAGTTTTGTATCTGGCCACATCAGTACAGTTCCGACGGAGGCGTAGGAACTGTCCATAAGGAAGGTTCTCTCTCAGATGACGAGGATGGAAGCTGTCAAATCTGAGGAGACAGTTCCTTGCCGTAGGTTTGAAATGTGTTTCCGTTTTTAACATGCCGGCTTCGTAATAGATATTCAAATCTAGAAAAACCATGTTGGTATTAGATGCCTGGTGAGTGAATTTTAAAAAGGCATTTTGATTGTTAAGCCAGTCGATGAATTCAGTTATCATGGTTGCATCTCCATCCCAGATGACCAGGATATCATCAATGTACCTTCGCCAGGTGCGAATCCTCGCCCTGTGAGGATTGTCTTGATGCAGGATTTTCGTAGATTCCAAATGGTGGACATACAGTCCAGCCAGACTCGGGGCAAAAGTGCTGCCCATGCTGGTCCCATGCTTCTGCCAGAAAAGAGTGCCCTCATATTCAAAAAAGTTTTTCTTGAGTGCCAGTGAAATGCACTCCATCACTACATTCCGTGGGGTGTGGTATTCCCAATTCGTAGAATGCAGTACCTCTTCAATGATTTGGATGGTTTCGTCGTGGGGGAGACTCGTATAGAGGCTCTCCACATCCAGGCTTAGCAACATCTGTGAAGTAGGATCAAAGGTTTGATTATTCAACAGTTGTAGTACTGCTTTGGTGTCCCGTAGGTAGGTGTCAGTAGCCTGTACAAGTGGCCTCAAGAAAGCATCCGCAAACTTGGATAAAGGTTCCAGGATGGATGAGATTCCGGAAACTATGGGGCGACCAGGGGGGTTCTCCAGGTTCTTGTGCACCTTAGGAATGGTGTAAAAGTAAGGAATGCGCGGGTTCCTCTGTGTCAGGAATTCGGACTCCTTCTTTGTAATCCAGTCATGTGTAAGTGCCTCTTCCACCATACCACCTATCTGGACTCTCAAAGATTCAGTGGGATCTTCCGTCAGTATCTGATAGTTCCTGTTATCAGAAAGGAGCCGCCTGCATTCCTTGTCATAGGCTATGGTTGTTTGAACAACCACTGCACCACCCTTATCTGCTGGTTTTATAACCAAGTTTTTATTCATCCTTAATTCTTTTATGGCCTCATTCTCTGTTCTGCTCATATTCTGAAAGACCTTCTGTCTGATTTCTAGACCTTTCAATTCCTGCATCATGGCTTTTTCGAAAGCCAATACTTCAACAGGAAGCTGGTTGTCAAGTGGAGTAAATGTGGACTTGGGTCTTAGACCAGTATCAGAACTCTCTGTGGGTAGATCCTTATCTTTGAAGAATGCCCGCAGCTTTATAGTTCTTATAAACTCCTGCATTTCCTTGTGGAGTAGGAAAATGTCTGGTCTATTGGTAGGCACATAACCCAGGCCTTTATTCAACACCTCCTTTTGCAGATCCGTAAGTGGCCACGGGGTTATGTTTATAACTAAGTCCCCCTGTGGCTGGTTGACGCCTGATTCGCTGCCATACTCCTTGTTACGACACGTGGGTCTGACTCCTCTGTGGACTGCCAATTCACATTGTTGCCCTTCTTGTTCCGCCCTCTGCGGGATCCCTGGCCCCAGGATAAAAAAGGTTGTTGATTTTGGGGTACATTGGTTTGGTCTGGGACCCACTGGGGGTACATTTGTCCCATTTGAGGTGGGGGAAACTGGTATTGCGGGAATTGAAAAGGAGGTTGATAAGGATTAAATTGAGGGCCTTGAAAACCACGCCAGCCTCTTTGACGCGGGAATTGGGCTCTTTGTTGACGGAAGCCGCCTCTCTGCTTTCTTTGTTGAAAACCTCCCGATTTGTTACTAGAGTTACTGCCCTCTGAGTTAACACTGTCTGTATCGCTCAGGTTATCTTTCATGACATAATCTGCTCGAGTATACGGGTAGGCTCTCTCAGGAGTGAAGCGGTCTTTGTCTTTTTTCAATTTGTTAAATTTGCTTTGTTTTAAGCCCGCCTCAAATTCTTTCATTTGTTGGTTTAGTTCCTCTAAGCCCTTTTTAAGATCCACTGGTGAAATGAAGGCCTTAAGCTGTACCTCAAGTCTTTGGATCTCTACTTTTAGCTCTAATGACTTCCTAGCTGCAGTCTGGACTATGAGTACCAACCAATCCCTGGTGCAGTGCCAGGAGATAAGTGACCATGCCTTTTTGAAAACAAGGTCGTCCTGGAAAATAAACGGTTCAGTTTTGACCAATAAACCTTGTGGGGCCATCTTGTTTCTCAGGTACTCCCTCATCAGTAAGCCATGAAGGGCTGTTCTGATTTGGATCTTGCGGATGTTCATCAGCTCATCCCAATCGGCTACTGCAGGCCCTGGGTCACTACTACTGAGGCCTTCAAAAGGATTATCATCTGCTTGTTTTCAAAAAGGCATGGTCACTTATCTCCTGGCACTGCACCAGGGATTGGTTGGTACTCATAGTCCAGACTGCAGCTAGGAAGTCATTAGAGCTAAAAGTAGAGATCCAAAGACTTGAGGTACAGCTTAAGGCCTTCATTTCACCAGTGGATCTTAAAAAGGGCTTAGAGGAACTAAACCAACAAATGAAAGAATTTGAGGCGGGCTTAAAACAAAGCAAATTTAACAAATTGAAAAAAGACAAAGACCGCTTCACTCCTGAGAGAGCCTACCCGTATACTCGAGCAGATTATGTCATGAAAGATAACCTGAGCGATACAGACAGTGTTAACTCAGAGGGCAGTAACTCTAGTAACAAATCGGGAGGTTTTCAACAAAGAAAGCAGAGAGGCGGCTTCCGTCAACAAAGAGCCTAATTCCCGCGTCAAAGAGGCTGGCGTGGTTTTCAAGGCCCTCAATTTAATCCTTATCAACCTCCTTTTCAATTCCCGCAATACCAGTTTCCCCCACCTCAAATGGGACAAATGTACCCCCAGTGGGTCCCAGACCAAACCAATGTACCCCAAAATCAACAACCTTTTTTATCCTGGGGCCAGGGATCCCGCAGAGGGCGGAACAAGAAGGGCAACAATGTGAATTGGCAGTCCACAGAGGAGTCAGACCCACGTGTCGTAACAAGGAGTATGGCAGCGAATCAGGCGTCAACCAGCCACAGGGGGACTTAGTTATAAACATAACCCCGTGGCCACTTACGGATCTGCAAAAGGAGGTGTTGAATAAAGGCCTGGGTTATGTGCCTACCAATAGACCAGACATTTTCCTACTCCACAAGGAAATGCAGGAGTTTATAAGAACTATAAAGCTGCGGGCATTCTTCAAAGATAAGGATCTACCCACAGAGAGTTCTGATACTGGTCTAAGACCCAAGTCCACATTTACTCCACTTGACAACCAGCTTCCTGTTGAAGTATTGGCTTTCGAAAAAGCCATGATGCAGGAATTGAAAGGTCTAGAAATCAGACAGAAGGTCTTTCAGAATATGAGCAGAACAGAGAATGAGGCCATAAAAGAATTAAGGATGAATAAAAACTTGGTTATAAAACCAGCAGATAAGGGTGGTGCAGTGGTTGTTCAAACAACCATAGCCTATGACAAGGAATGCAGGCGGCTCCTTTCTGATAACAGGAACTATCAGATACTGA
This sequence comes from Lissotriton helveticus, assembly GCF_964261635.1. Classification (NCBI taxonomy): domain Eukaryota; kingdom Metazoa; phylum Chordata; class Amphibia; order Caudata; family Salamandridae; genus Lissotriton; species Lissotriton helveticus. Next base: position 741,138,063 of record NC_136073.1, read on the forward strand.
CGGAAGATCCCACTGAATCTTTGAGAGTCCAGATAGGTGGTATGGTGGAAGAGGCACTTACACATGACTGGATTACAAAGAAGGAGTCCGAATTCCTGACACAGAGGAACCCGCGCATTCCTTACGTTTACACCATTCCTAAGGTGCACAAGAACCTGGAGAACCCCCCTGGTCGCCCCATAGTTTCCGGAATCTCATCCATCCTGGAACCTTTATCCAAGTTTGCGGATGCTTTCTTGAGGCCACTTGTACAGGCTACTGACACCTACCTACGGGACACCAAAGCAGTACTACAACTGTTGAATAATCAAACCTTTGATCCTACTTCACAGATGTTGCTAAGCCTGGATGTGGAGAGCCTCTATACGAGTCTCCCCCACGACGAAACCATCCAAATCATTGAAGAGGTACTGCATTCTACGAATTGGGAATACCACACCCCACGGAATGTAGTGATGGAGTGCATTTCACTGGCACTCAAGAAAAACTTTTTTGAATATGAGGGCACTCTTTTCTGGCAGAAGCATGGGACCAGCATGGGCAGCACTTTTGCCCCGAGTCTGGCTGGACTGTATGTCCACCATTTGGAATCTACGAAAATCCTGCATCAAGACAATCCTCACAGGGCGAGGATTCGCACCTGGCGAAGGTACATTGATGATATCCTGGTCATCTGGGATGGAGATGCAACCATGATAACTGAATTCATCGACTGGCTTAACAATCAAAATGCCTTTTTAAAATTCACTCACCAGGCATCTAATACCAACATGGTTTTTCTAGATTTGAATATCTATTACGAAGCCGGCATGTTAAAAACGGAAACACATTTCAAACCTACGGCAAGGAACTGTCTCCTCAGATTTGACAGCTTCCATCCTCGTCATCTGAGAGAGAACCTTCCTTATGGACAGTTCCTACGCCTCCGTCGGAACTGTACTGATGTGGCCAGATACAAAACTCAGGCCAAGGATCTCAGTGCTAAACTAAGACAGAGGAAATACCCGGAGACTGTGATCAAAAAAGCCTTCACCAGAGCACGAAATAACAACCGGGATGCCCTTCTGGAGGACAATCCACGTAAGGAGGATGCCGCAAATAGGACTGTTTGCGTTACCACATACAGTCCGGTCAGCAACCAAGTGACAAAACTGGTCCACAAACATTGGCGCACTCTAACGAGTGGTGGCTTAACTTTGGAGAAACCTCTTTTTGCACACAGAAGGGGTAGAAACTTAAGAGATATACTAGTTCACACTAGACCACCCCCTCCTATCAAAGATCAGACGAGGTTACAAGGCATACATGGGCACTACCCGTGTGGCAACTGTAATAACTGCCACCTCACGAAAAAGAGCAAGAATCTAATTTTCACCAATGGGACAACATGGGAACAACGTGCATTCACGAACTGCAACAGTAAAAATGTAGTCTATCTAATCACCTGCCCATGTGGAAAGGAATATGTGGGTATGACCACCAGACCTGTTAGGGTCAGGTTAAATGAACATAAAAGCAACATCAGGTGTAAGAGACTAACGACTAAGATGTCAACTCATTTTATTGAACAACAACACTGTGTGAATGAGCTACAGTGGACAATAATTGAACAATTGCCCTCAGAGATAGGTCTCCTGGAAAAAGAACAACGGTGGGTGTTTCGGTTGGGAACGGATACCACTGGGCTGAACGATTCCATTCCATGGAACCTTCTCAGATAAACACTTGATCTGACTACCCATCATAATGTTGTTGATGTACACATGTGGTTACATACAACAAATGTTTTTGTTGGGTTCATATGGATTGTTGTGTTAGTGTGGATAGGTATCACCGAGTTGTAATTGAGGATGTACCCCTTAGGGATTAAGTTCCAGGGGATTCCCCTATTCACAACTATTTTTCCTTATTGGACCAGCGTGTGTTAATTCCATACGTAACAGCAGTCCATTTAATTACAGATCTAAATACATTTCTGTAAAATACTAGATTCACCACTGCTGTACTATTTGCTTGACTTGTTTGGCCAGCAAGTTGCCTCAATGCCTTGCCGTATTTCCATCTATGTCACCGGTGCATTTAATCCATAGCGCCATTTATCTGCAGGCGTTTAAACGCATTACCGAGTGCTCCGTGTCTATGCGGAGTGTCTCCGCTGACGCATGCGCGTCAGCCATGTCTGCCGCACAGGCGTCTTTCCGTAGCGGTAGTGCGCATGCGCGACAGAGTAGCGGAGGGCGCGAGCGCAACACCGGACGCCCGGAGGTTTTCTCTCCGTATTTGGGCATTCACCGGGTTGCATTATTCAATTAACCTTCGCTAATTACCAACAGGCACAACATATATAAGGGCCTCGATCCCTTTGCAGCTCACTTCATCAGAGCCGCGTTGAGGGAAGGCAGGCGATTAGCTGTTGCAGTAACCGTGAGTTATAGACCACAGAGAGAAGCCGTTTTACACTGTACTTGTGGCGTTCTGATGACAAAGTTCTCCTACTGAACCCCTGACATTGATTTCTTAGGTTTTCTGATTAGAAAGGAAGGATTCCCCTATATACGCTAAAGGCTCATGAAGTCCAGTATTTGGGAACTCTAAGTAAGATTTGTATTCCTTTCTGTTGTGCTCTCCTTACACCTGAGCACAGAGTAATGTTGGTGTTGCGTGTATATATGTTTGTAGTGTCCTTTTTCTTTTTCTTTTTCCTTTCCAGGTCCCAATTATTTTTTTTGGGTCTTACCTGATGTTTTTTCAGAGAAGCATGATTCTTCTCCTTCAAACCTGTGATAGTTAGACTTGTATGTTTATCTATGATTTTGTCTCCACAGGTTCTGACGCCAATTGGGCGCAACGACACTCACTAACATTTAACATTGTGAGGAACATTACACATTGTGGTAAATTTTTTATTTTCACTTTTACATCTTACATGTGAGTAAGGGGGGGTTAGTGCATTAACCCTTGTCCTGAAGAAGGGGGCTTTGACCTCCGAAACATGTTGACTTTTAATACAGTGGTTTGATACCCTAACACGTATCTTTCTAAAACCACGCCCTGCACTTTCATTTTAATAATACCAGCCGGGGATTTAATAAAGTTTTTTTCTCCCACGTGCCAGGTATTTTTTAACTACTCACCTTTTTTCACCTCACCTCACTCACTCTTTTGTAAAAACACACACCCCCACACTTAGTTCACGTCAAGTGCTCCTGCGTATTCGCGAGTCGTAGCACGCCGCATTCCGTAGAGGGGTGCGAAGGCCCCGATGATGAAGCATGACACCAAGGGGCCTGTTGGTGTGTGAGGGGCATTTAAACAACATTGTGTGTTCCCCATCACTCTAGAGATCACTATCACCTTGAGTGGATTCCACTTTGTTTATTCGTACTCTTGGGGTAGCCAGATTTACCAGCCTAATTGCACTTCACCCAATGTGGACTGGTTTTCCGGTGCTCTTCCAAGAGGTGGCACACTATGGCCTGGCACAGACTTGTCCTCTTACACCATCCCATCCCGGGTCAGCAGCAGTCGAGAGTTGTTCGGTCTCAAACTATTTGAATGGGTTGCCTTCCTAAGTGGGGGCTTTGATACCTTGCCAAGCAAACCAGTGATCACAAAATAGCCCAGTAGGTTCAGGCTCACTTAAAGGATTTTTTTGTACAGAGTTTAAAATTCTGAGGGGCATATTTACGAGTGGAGTTTGCTGCTCTTTCACCACATAATGTTGTGCAAGAGCACCGCAAGTCCTAAATGAGATTTATGAAACCACACAGGGCCACTTTGCGTGACGTTGAGTGGCTCCATAAATCTGAAGTAAAGCAATGCAGCTCAAATCACTGTGTTGCCTTACTCTGCACTAGGGAAGCGTTCCATGGGCGTTGTGTAGGTGTTCCCACACAACCCCCATGGTCTTTGATGCATTCCCAGATTACAAAACGGGTAAACCTGGTAATGCTCCAAACATATACACCTTCCCAGAGAGGTGTAACAAGGAGAAATATATTTGTTACTTCCTCTATGTGTGTTGCATTCTACAGCACACATAGAAAGAGGAATATGCCTCTCGGGATTGTTTTTTTGCAGGAAGGTGCCCCTTCCGGCACAAAAACAATCCTGCATGTAACACAGACACCCTTGCACAATGGTGCAAGGTTACCTGCTTTGGCACTACGCAGCCAAAAGGGTGCCAGCACAGGGCAAAAGGCAGGAATGCACTGTATTGCCTTCCCTGTAATGCAGTGCAGTGCAGCACAGTGACTTGCTGCGCTGCACAGCGCTGCGTGACTTTTTCACAAATTTGCCCCCTGGTGCAGAGCCTGCTCTGTCTGTCATCTTCCATGGAAAGCTAATGTAAGGAGCTTTATTCTTGAGAACCATTCATATCCATTGCTATACCACTTAGACACACCCACGTGCTTTGGGAGCATATATAATTATACATGATTTCACACTCAATAATAAAGCACTCTTTAGAATGCCTATCGTGGGCCCAGTCGACTGAGTGTAAAAATAGCTCTGACGAGGAATTCCTCCAGACACAGTTAGAGAGCATTGCAGGGAAAGCCAAAATTGAAACTAAATGGAACTAAAACCAAACATTTGCATGAGGCAGGATGGGCAGAACAGTTCAAAGGATAAACAAGAGGCGTTCCTTCAGCTCTACGGGCTCATTGGATGTCGGTACATTCCACTCTGTGGAAGAAAATGGAGATTACATTAAAGTACTAATCACAAACTCACCCTTTGACTACATGGTAGGTGACTAGGCATCCGGATTTGCTCGGACAGTCTTGTTTTTTCACCTGCTGTCCCGGTAGACTTTGGGAGATTTGGCTCATGTCGCTGTTTTTAGAGAAGGTCGACTGAAAACGGTGGGAGGTGCCTTTTTATGTTTTTCAAAGTAGGGCAGGCTATCAGTTGTTATAAGAAAGCAAATTAATTAACAGGTATGCTACTGGCTTTAGAAATGGCATTTTATTTATGTTCTTACTGCCTCTTCTGTAGTTCTCTGCTGAGGAGCGCTGTAATTCTGTGCGCTTGGTTGAAGTAAAACTGTAGTTCTTCTTCTATTTTTGTGAAATGTCTTGATTTTTTACTATAAAACTCTGGTCACCCTACCTACATTATGGCACAGTGAGATTATGCACCTGTGGTTGACTTCTGCACACAACCTGTGGAAGGCAGATTTGAATCCCTGCAGAAAACTATTGTAGTCCACCGAAACACCACATATAAAATAATTTGTGTGTTTTTTTCACTGCTTTCTTGTGATGCATAAGAATTCCTCAAGGTGACATATGCATAATGTGTTGAATCAGGAACAAGTAACCGACATGGCTTCGGCTGATCAGACCAGAGGTCAAGAAGGAGGCACCCAGACATCAAACATTTCAGCCCTAAGAACACAGTCATCAACAACTTTGACAAGAATCAACTGGAGAGACAGCCTACTCTCATTCAAGCAAAGGTCCAGGACAAGACCACCAAAGCTGACTGGGGGTAGGGGGAGGGCTGCTGTACAAAAGCCGATGTGCTACGAGATAACCTGCAGGACAGCCCACTAAGCATGGCCCACAAACCATGAACGCATTATGCTACATGTTGTCAAACAAGTGAAGGTAAATTATGCAGCGTAATGCATTATTTTTTAGTTATTAGGCCTTGCTGCATGCGCTCTTGTTTGCAAGAGGTATTGTATACAATAAGGGGCTTGGAGCCCGCCCATTGCTTAACAATTGTTGGCTTCATTGCCACTCTTATTTGCTGCCTTCTAATTGGCCAGCGCCAGCCAGCTTCACTTCCTCTTCTTTCACCACGAACATTGACGAAGTACTAATTGCTTCAACTTAATTACTGTCCTTCCACTGATCGCACGGGGATTGAGGTACTACTTTTGTTTTTTCTTCTTCCCTGTCATCCTTGTTGAACCTCTTGTGATTTGTAGTTACATTTACAATGCCACACACACTTCAAAGAAACCCTTTTTAAATTAATGTTTATTGTGACAACAAATGTTATCTACTATGCTTCCAAATGTATTTTCACTAAGACATGGGCTATGTTTTTTCTATTTCATGCATGGGGAGATTAACTGCTTTGCTCAGAATCACGAGGGTGTTGTGCTGAAACCTAAGAAGCATTGGCAAAGACCAAGGTCTCGCCATTGACACTATTGACTGCAATTGCCTTTTGCTTGTGCTCTACAGCATGAACATTTCAGACTTCGGCCATGTTTTGTAGCTATGCTGTACAGCAGTGTGACTGCTGTGCAGCATAGCTAAAAATAATAATAATAAAAAACTATGATGCATCCAGCGGTAATGCACCTTTAAAAAAAAAAAGCGCATTAGCCCTGACTGCATCATAGCACTTTCGTAAATTTGTTTTAGCCACACTGCATCACATCTGCGCAGCTGTACAGCATGGCTAAAAAACATTGCAAAAACCATTAGCTCTCATATGCAAGACCTATTGATTTTGCCAATGCTTGTTACAAAAGATTTCTAGACAAAGATTTCACGTCATTAGTAACAGTTTAACACTCAAATACAGCAATAGACAACTGAAAATTGAGCAGTCAATCTTCACAAAAGGCCTACAACTGCACGGTAACGTGGGCATTTTTAGTAACTTTTGAGCTGTCTGCCCTAGAAACACTATCCGCCTGATTCATCAAGCTAAATTGCACTCGCAAAGGTCAAGATTCTCAGAATCTTGCCTTGTGCGAGTGCAATTTTTGCATTTGGGATTCATCATCCCAAATGCAAAATTCGCTATTTAAGAATTCGCACATTTGCGAAGAATTGAATTTAAGGAATCTCTATTTGAGATTCCTTAAATGCAATTCATGAAGCATTTTAAAATTGCGAAAATGCAATTTTGGGCCGCTATTTACCGTGAGGTCAGACCTCTCGGTAAATAGCAAAAACTTAGAAAAATGCTTTTAAAAGCATTTTTCTAAGTTGCATGTTGCACACACACATGTCCTTTGGACATGTGTGTGCACAACACCTGTTTCAATTTGCATTTAAGGGGTGCTACAGGGTGTCCTTTGGACACCCCTGACACCCTTTAAATCACTATCTTATTTGCAATTAGCTAATTGCTAATCGCAAATAAGGAATAACTCCCCATTCATTCCTATGGGCCTTTTGGCCCATAGGAATGAATGGGGAGTTATTCCTTATTTGCGATTAGCAATGTGCTACTCGCAAATAAGGAATGTGTAGGAATCGCTATTTATTTAGCAATTCCTACATGAATACCGTTTTGCGAGTCCTTAATAGCGATTCGCTATGAATCGCTATCAGGGGCTCGCAAAACGGCCCGTTGATGAATAAGGCTGTATGTTCTTGTTAAAATCTGCAGTGTTCAGCAGATGATGGATTATGTGGCAAGCAGATCCTTAATTATGCAGCAGATCCATAAATCTGTGGAAAATGCAGTGGCTGCAGAATCGCATATTTCCAGTGGCTTTGCCCATTACACGTGTATAATCATGGCCAAGGTTGGAAAGGTACAACACCTCCCCACCTACGGTGCACCATCATGCAGGCAACTCTCAACCTCAAAACTATAGCTCCACACTGATTGGTCAACTGACAGTTGTATATCAATAGCTCCACATGGCCTAATGCAAGCAATAGAATGACGATATTTCCTTAAGGTGAGGTCGTTAAAAAACTTCTATAAATCAGGTGGAGTTTGTCGCTCAAGTTCTTGGCACCCGGAGCTACTGCACCAGCTGCACTAATGATTGCCTCACTCCTAGCAAGGGATGATAAAACAACCAGATCTCTAAGGAGATCCTCTATTGAGAACTATTCTCCAAACCAGAAAGAGGGTAATAAAGCCAAACAAGAATTAGAACACTGGAATGTTGAAAGGAACTGAGTGGCCCATGGCTAAGAATGAATGTTATAGCTTTCTGCTTCAACATCCCACTGTTTTCCTTTGTGTTTCTCCCTTATTAATTTAGAGCACACTACCTACCCTCAGTGGGTGGAATGCTCAAAAAATATCACAGCCTTATTGGAAGTTGTTAAAGAAAGGCCTTCTCTCTCGTTAAAGGCCCTCACCCCCTGCAGTTTTATGTGAATAGCCTGTAGGTCACGCATTCCATTCACGTTCAGCTCTTCATCCTTCCCAGGACGATTAAACGAGCACCACTGAGTTTGTAACACACATAGTAAGGCGCCAAAAGACAATTCTGTTTGCAGTGGGCGCTCCATATCCGGTGGAAGGTGCTGCGCCATTTCCTGTCAGAGCATGGAGGCGGGAGCTGACAGGGCAGGCCCAGGTGTGGGATCGGGGCTCATTCCTGACTGCTGAGCGGCCCGCTCGCTCTCTCCTTGTAGGGCGCTGAGGCGGCAGTGGGATTGTGTATCCCATCCCGCCCCTCCCCCTCCCAGTCCTGCCGCCGTGCAGTAAACAAGTTCCAGGAACTGCTGCGGCGGCCACGCCCGGGAGCAGGAGGCCTTCTGCATGGAAGAGTGTGAGGGGACAGCTGAGGCGGCAGGAGGAGCGGGTAAACAGCCTCTCTGTGGGCAGGCCAGGGGGCTCCGGGCCCCGCGCTGCTGCTGAGCGATCACCTTCAAAAATACATCTTGTTTTGCGCATACCAGCGCCCGGGAGCTACGAGACACGCCGAGGGCATTCCTTGGATCCCTGCGTGCACAAATAGACTCAGGCAGAGCTTGATAGGCTGATGACATTAAAATGAGCAAATATGAATAATAATGTGATAGTTGTGTTGACATTTTTGTTAACAAAAAAGGAAACACAACAATTGAATAATAATTCTTATTACATTATTATTGTTGTTTTTTTGTTGATGTTGCTATTATTATTGTTGTTTTTGTTATTATAGTTGTTATTATTGCATATACCACAAGCAAGCACAATTGAGCCACAATCACTGAGGATTCACAGGGTTCTGGAACAAACCAACCCCATCCAGGGTAGTCTATTTTTTTTTCTCAAACGTGCATTTTCTTAAAAGTCACTGACTTCATGCTTCAGTCTGTGGAGAAAATGGACCCACCCATGAAGTAAGGAGGTGCCAAGCTGAGGACAAGGGGACTGCACCAACGCAGAGAACACAGTCAAATAAAATAAGATAATACATCAGGGTGCCTATTCCATTGCTCTCTTAGGGAGTCAGTTGCTAGCGGCCCAACCAACTAGATCTCCATTTGGATGAGTAATTGAATGGCAAACATGAATGAATGAACGAGAATTTATAGAGCTCGCAGCGACTCAGAAAGAGTGTCCCGGCACTGAAAAGACTCTGCTGCCTCTCGGAGCGGGAGACTGGAAGTTAGTTACGGAAAAGCCAGGTTTTAAGCATTTTCCAATACCCGGCTACGTCGGTCACTTTCCTAAGAGTCAATGGGAGAAGGGTCCAGGCGTGGGCTCCATGGAACTAAAAGGAACGTCCGCCGGATCGGGCGCAGCGTATCCTAGGGACGTATGCCAAACTCAACATGGGATTGGTGAGCGATGTACAGATGCTGCAGTACAAGACGCTATCTCCATTCTGAATAATGTTTTCTCTTTCTACAGCTTTACATCCTCACATTGCATGCTATCTCAAAAAGCCTCCTGCCATACTATTCCTAAAAGTGTGCATGAAAAATGATCTTGACTCTAAACGATCAATTGTTCTCTTCCCAACGTTCTATCGAATGACCTCTCCTCCTCACACAAATGACCTCCTCTTCACACGAATGACCTCCCCCTGCTTTCTCGGCATTGTACTCTCTCTCTGGAGCCCACTCTATATTATTGCATTGCTGCAAGTTGCCCACACCATCACATCCTCCTTTTCTTTTAAACCATCTTGCTGCAACCTACCATTACCTAACCTGCAGTATCCTATCTACCCATGCTGCCCACCATCCGCATGAACTAATAGTAATAATCACACCTAGCTCCTATCAACTTAATCTACCACAGGGGCACTGGAATAAATGCATGGAATGTTTCATTGAAAGCTCAAGACTGATCCCAAGAACCACTAGCAAAATGTACCGATGATGCATGTGCCCGTTACTGTGTAACGTAATTCCTGTCTATGAGTTACTATGCCTAAGAATGCCTACCAATTAGTAAATGTAACACAGAATACTCGGCCATGAGTTATAGCCAAAAAGCCTTACCAATCAATTACTGAATCCCTGAATGCTTGTCCATAAGTTACTAGGCCTAAGAAACCCAGCCTTTCAAGTTACTGTATAGAAGTCTCGTCCATCAGTTACTTGGCCTACAGAGGTGTGCCAGTCAGTTACTGTATCACAGAATGCTCGGCCATCCGTTACTAGGCCTGAGAATGCTATCGCATCAATTACTGGGTCTAGCAAAGCTTGCCAATCAGTTACTATATAACAGAATGCCCAACGAACAGTTACTGTGCCTAAGAAGGCCTGCCAGTCTGTCATGATTGCGCCACATGGGGTGTCCAAAGTTTCCATGGATAAGAGGTTTGGAAGATGGTAAATGTGAAAGCTGGCAGAATCATATTTCAGGCAAGCTCTCACCTAAGTTGCAGACCTGCATGTCCTCTTCCCAGTCCATCATGTTCCACAACGTATGACTACTCCACCTACTTATGTAGGTCAGCCACCCCCCTAGGAGTGTTAGTAGGCTAGGATAATATTTATCACATATGGCATGTCATTGAATACAACATGGTCTGCTTTGGAGCTGAGAGCTAGATTATGCCTCTACAGCTTCACTTTGGTGGACTAAGTGGTGTGCATGCCTGGATTTAACTGAGAACAGATGGATTTACAGACCATGCTGCTCTGGAAGTAGAGGGCGTGTAGAGTAAATCCTTTGCAGGCTAATGTAAATGTAAATGTAGAGGTACTTGTATAGCGCACGACTACCCGGAGGCCTCTCGGCGCTTGTACGAATACCGCTGAGTAACCCTTCCTGGCCTTTCCCTGTGAAGTGCCCTCTCCTGGGCACCCCCAAGGTAAAGCCAGGCATCCTGGCGTTGTTGGGGCCGTTGTGGAGATTAAGCAAGCTATTGCCCACAGTTGCAGAGTGGGACTCATGATTAGAATGGGCACCGAGGCGAGAATTATCAGGTCCGAGGAAATTGAGCCCAAGACCTGCCGAGGCGGGAATTGAACCCTGGTCCCGGGCCAGACTTCTGCATCAGAGTCTGCCGCTCTAACCATTGAGCCACACTTCTCCTAATTACATGTATACCTTATTAGGGACGAAGAGAAAATAATAGTGGGTGTATCAATTACAATTATCCTCTATTCAGGATGCTGTCATCAGTAGAGACAGTATCTGGTGGGGGGTGCGGGGTAAAATTGGGTCTTACACTATGGCTGAAACCCCCCTTCAGACCCAATTTGAGCAACTAGGCTCAGTTCAGTAAACCTCTAGGGGGAAACACTGGGCTGAGCTGCACTTTTGCCCTTGAAATATGTATAGAGTGGGTACAGATGCATTTGTTGATGGACGTGTATGTCCACCACCAAATATTTAGATGCCTTGTAAAAGAAGACATCCCTTTTAGGTCAGCTTCTTTGAGCTAGAAGAGTAGATACATGTCTTGGAGTAGTACTGCTTCAGGACACCAACTTGCGGAGGCATTGACGGACTTCCCAAAAAGATCTACACACCATTCCGGTAGTAGTCATAACTCCAAAGCCAAGCGGCACACGTGGTGTTATTTGTACAAACTTTAAGTCTTCGGTGAAGTTCGACCTGCTGCACATATCTCTGAACTCAACGCTTGCCCCTGCCCCATATGCTTCGGGAGCACTCAGTAGACGAGCGGGACAGAGCTACTCTCGGTAAATTCCCTGCAAATTGGAAAAGGTTTCAGAAAGCATACAAACACTGTTTCATTCCATATTAGTGAGTTTGCACTGAATGCCAACTTTAAATCTGTCCCTAAGTGGGAGGGGGGGGGTGCAATGACCAACCAATGGAAGGCCTCCAGCACTTGGGTTGGTAACACTCCAATACTCATTTTCAACCAACCCTAAAAAAGTTCCAATGTAATGATTTTTTCTGATATCCTTTTCCTTAAAGATCTGGACTTGCTCAAGCGAGGATGGCAGGAAATGTTGTTCAGCAACCTGTCGGTCAACCTCGGACAAGAAACAATGTATCTGACTTTACAAAGGGACAATGCTGAAAACGCTTGGCATCTGCTGCTGCTGCGCATTACTGTGATACTGCCAGCCCTGGCATGGCCCAGTGACTGCGGATAGTCATGCCCGTGTGAGTGGAAAGTGGAGCAAAGGTGAGGAAACTCATTGGAGTCGGATGAAAGCCTTGAAGGGCATTTAGGACAATGGAGGAGGGAAGTCAGCTGCTGTTATGTATGCAAAAATTGTATTTACTTCCAGGATTTCTCCACCCTCCTGGCACACATCGTACGTGCTGAACATGCAGTCGGGTGTTCTTCTGCTGCTACCTCTCCACTCTGGTACTTTTTCATAGAAAGGGATGGAGGAATATATATATATATATATATATATATATATATATATATATATATATATATATCCATACTAATATTATAAAGAGAGAGCCCAAACCTTTGAGGCGGGTAATCTCAGTAACCACAGCACCAATCACAACACCCAATACAGCGTTGGAAAGGGCAGTTGCAGCAGAAGGACATAGGCTATGCAGACGGCCACCATATTTCTTTTTTTTTGTTTTTTTTTTGCAGAGTTTTATATAGCGCGAACTTAACCCGAACTGAATCAGGTATTGGAGCGCTTTACATAGCACCAGTTACGTTACATGAGGACACACATTCATTTTTGTTAGGCACGGGGAGATTAAGTGATTTGCCCAGAATCACAGGATGTTTGGCGTCGTTACCAAGACTCGAACCCAGATCCCCAGGTCCGAGGTCGAGCGCCTTAGCCGTTAGGCCAACTCCTCTATACATTTAAAAGGTAAAAGAACCGTGCCAGCAAAGTAGTCCCTTGTGGGCGTGTCTGCGTTGTGCTGTGGGCATGGGCTGGGGGCGTGACTAACGCTGGGGGCATGTGGTACGGCCATCCCATCGTGGGCTGAGGGCATGTGCTGGGGGCGTGACAAACACGGCGGGCTTGACAAACGCTGGGGGCATGTGTCCGCCCTTCATGCCATGTGATTCGTACATACAAGCACCAATTACGTTGCTGCGCAGCATCAAGGGGCACGCTGGGGGCGTGACACGCTGGGGGTGTGAGAAACACTGAGGCGTGTGTCCGGCCTTCATGCCATGTGAACGTAATTGCGCCGCATCAAAGGGCATGCTGGGGGCTTGAGAAACGCTGGGGGCGTGTGCTACGTTCCGCCCTTCATGCCATGTGGGTTTTACATTAATCAGAAGATCGTCTGCTGTGGCCGTGTTCTGGGGGCGTGACAAACGCGTTTACCTGGAGGCCTGGTAAGTAACGTTACTGCAGCCTCTCCTGCGCGCTGTTACTGAACTCTCTCATTCAACGAAATTACACGCGCCTGCTACCATCAACCAGGGCTCTAGCCGGGCTCAGGCGGCAGCTCAGTACCCTAATTACACGCGCCTGATAACATCAACCAGGGCTGCAGCTGGGCCTCAAGCGGGGGAACACGCGCCTGCTAACATCAAACAGGCCTGCATCTGGGCCTCAAGCGGGGGAACACGCAATTGAGCGTGTCTGCGGGGACTATTACTGCAGCCTCTCCTACTCGCTGTCACTCAACTCTCTCATTAAACTGATTTACCCACGGCTGATAACTCTCTCATTCAACGACATTACACGCGCCTGCTAACATCAACCAAGGCTGTAGCCGGGCTCAGGCGGCGTATTACTACACCAATTACACGCGCCTGCTAACATCAACCAGGGCAGCAGCTGGGCCTTCTCCATCCCTATTCCAATGAAACAAAAAATGTTGTCTACCGCGAGATTTTAAAATAAATTGCCCTTGCCAAATACACACAGCACACACATTCTATTTCATACCCGGACAACGTCGGGACGGGCTGCTAGTATATATATATTTATTCACAGAAAAAAACAAAGGTTATAGGGATGTAGTTAGATGAAAGTGTCAGTTAAAAAATGCAGTTTTAAACACACAAAACCACAGAAATTTACCAGTTATAGTTATATCAAGGAACTATAACCCTTGCACTAAAGTGGCTATAACTTGCTTCCCTGCCATGCACAGTGTATTCTTCAGTGATGTAATTTCAGATGTTGTAATGATGTTTTTATTGATGTCGTAGACCACATCGTGAGTGCTATAGTAGGTAAGGTAATTTGCAGTGTATGGCCCTCTCCCCTTTTTATGTAATTCGGCCTCAGGAGTTGGGGTCCCTGGGGCCTAATAAGGCTCAGGGATGGTGGCCACGGTGCCCTTCCTAAAGCAACTTTTGCTCCACTCACCTGGGCTTTAACCCTCCCCGTTTTTTTTTCAAAGTTATAGCAGTTTCACAGACGTTCTGTGAATTTGTAGCATTTTTTAAAAATGTTTTTGGCTCCAGGTAGGGGACAATCTGGGACCCCGCCACCAGGCCTAGTGGGTGAAAATATCCCTACCCTGCTCCCTTACGTTTTTTGTTCACTGTTCTTTTAGGACACTAAAATGGCTGCCACTACATCGCTGTTGTTGTGGTGGCAACCAATCATGTCTCTCCATGAGATCTGGCGGCCCTGTCGATCCTCCACAATGTGAAATATAGAATTGTTTTAGTATTAATTGCTCAAAAACTACTTATCGATTTATGCCAAATCATAAAAAGCACTCTTTCTGGGCTCAGGTCTACTATTCTGGCAAATTTAACGTAAATCCTTTCAGTGGTTTGGGCCGAGGCTGTGTCTAAAGTTCCTGTGACACAATGAATGAGAAAAACGCATTCGGGGACCCTACCTTTTTCTCTTACCCTGCTTGGCCAATCAGCCCGAAACTTTCCAGGAAGGAGTTGAAGAGAAAGCATTTTTTTGTGAAGATTTGTGAAAGGGGACCAAAGACATAAACAAACCAAAAAATGCATTTCCTATTGAAACATAATCCTGTTATTACCTACTGGCGGACGCCAATGGTAGTTATAGTTAGGCCCATGTTTCCATAGGAAAAGCATTTTTGACTGGCCTGTATCTCTGGCGCCGGTTGACAAATCTTCACAACATTTTCCCAAAAAAGTGTCATAGTAAGTTTTGTTGTGCTTGATGAGTTTCGGGGTGATTTGTAAAGCAGGGGCTGAGAAAAGGGGGGGGTCACAAAAGTATATTTTCCCATGTTAATTCCCATAGGAAGTGTAGTCAAACCTGCAGCCCAAACCACTGGGCGTAATTACAGAGAAAGAGGGAAAGAGAGAGAGGAGAGAGTGAAATACATCATGATAGATAGATAGATAGATAGATAGATAGATAGATAGATAGATAGATAGATAGATAGATTTTCTCCAGAAAAATGATTACAATTTAATTAAGATTGGCACGAGTACAATTGATATGCACCACACAATCTAAAAGTCAAGAAATTCACCAGGAAAGGGAGTAATGACTCTTCAACTCCGGCCCCAGTACAAAATGTGAATGTTCAAATTCATATTTCAATATGAGGGTGCAAGAATGTGTGGCTAAGCGTGTGAGGGTTTCCATGACCAATATGAAGTGAGGGGTGTAAATCAGTAATTGCACAATCGGGCACATTAAATCCTAGGGATTATTAAATTCCTGGATTTTGGCATTGGGGTGCTCACATATGATATTTTAAGTATTACACCTTTTTGTAAAATACATCAATCCTTCTTAGGCTCTTCCTGATGGAGTGGCCCTATTTCCTGAATTCTGCAATAAATCTCACTTCGTTGTTTGTATTATTTCATTTCTGTAGCTTGTTGTTTGCAAATGCTTTCTTTTTGTTGATGTACATCTCTTGGTGGCTTATGAGGTACTGCTGATTCTGAACCCCCTCTCCTGTTAAATGGACTTTATTTTCAGAGGTTCCTCTTCTAAATTATGGCCCTCACTGTGATTTTTGCGTGCCTTTAAGCCAACACCCACCGCCATATTCCGTTTTTTTGGGTGGTTGGTTACTGTAAGGCGACAGTATTAAGTTGACAGCGCTTGGTTTTCCATGGAGTTACATTTCACAAAAGCGATGCCTAGTTTGATTTTGTGCCTATAAATCTGATATATTTATTAAAGTTGAGGTGTTTTATATATTTAGTTAATCTAAGGATATTTAGCTTCCAGATCACCAAGATCACCAAGATGTCACCAATGAGCTACCCTAGAAGGCAATGTCCTGTGAGCAGGGTTGGATTGGTAAGGCGGGCACTCGGGCAATGGCCGAATGGCGGGTATCGAAGTTCCAGCTGTGGACTGCTTTTTTGGCAGCCCAGGGGGCTGATGTGGGCTGTGTCCGGTGTGTTCAGATGTCGGCAGCGGCCCAGTGGGTGCCTGAGTGGCCTTTCAGGAGGCAGATGGGCGTCCATTACCTCCCTTTTATCTATGGGCAGAGGTGTCACTCCCTTTCTATTGCTTGGCCGGCCAATTAATGTGTGCATACTGATTGGGGGCAAGGAGCCCGAGCAGAAGCGGCCTCTCTTGTTTTCAGGTGTTAATAAAACTTCACCGAAGCGGGGTTTTGAGGAAAGGCAATATGAAAATGTGGGCCACTTTTTTTTTTAGTGTGCCAGGGCTGATTACTTATTCCAATCCAACCCTGCCTGTGAGTACACCCTGACAGAATGTTCTCCTGCTGTGGAGATGGCAGGGGTTTATTCAGTGCCACAAGGCAGGTGGTTGGGTTATTAGTACCATGATGCTAGAGAGACCGGGGTGCTCAGTTCCCTTCAGGCTTTGTAGTGGACTTCTGTGTGGCCAGCATTTTTTCATGGAACCTCATCCAGAGAGAAATATTGTGAATCCCCAATATATTGTTTTTCGGATGAAGTAGTGGGGCATAGTTTGCCATCTCCCATTATATATATGTAAAGAAAAGAGGTACCCCAGACGAATATTCCGAAACCGGGGCAAATGAATCAATTTTGAAGTAGAAATATTTAGGAAAAGTGAATAAAACTTATGGACCTAAACAGCTAACTCAATATAACATAATCAATAACAATATACATGTAACATATTTGATACACAATGGACAACAATTAGTTCTTTTCAATTTTAGTGATTTATTTATGCATATTTATTATAGAAATTGTCTAACATTAATATACATAGAAATAAGTTGTCCAATGCTAATGGTAATATTGTGCTTGGTTTTTGTTCCTAATTGTCACAGTTTATAACGTTCAATAGTAACTTTCTAAATTCATTGAATCAAAAAACATTTGAAAGAAAAAGCAACAATCAATGATGTCATGGCTGTAAATTCAGGTAGTTCCTACGCGCGTTTCGGCTATCAGCCTTCATCCTTGACAAGGATCAATATATCTTGAAGATGGAGCAATTACTTCACAATGACTTACATTACATGCCTATACATAGAGACCCCACTAAAAGAGTACAAACCAGCATTCTTCAATTGACTACGCAAGCACTCAAAAAACATCTTATTTGTGAAAAAGAGTGGCAATTCCTTAATATACAACAGCCCAAAATGGCAACAATATATGGAATCCCCAAGATTCACAAAGACAGTAGTGATCCTCCCTATAGACCAATAGTACCAACAATTGGTTCAGTAACAGAGCCTTGTCGAAGTATGTGGATGCAGTAAAAGCTTATATACGTAACGTCAAAATCACAGAAGAGCTCCAGACGGGTGTAATCCGACGTGCAAACAGGACACCGCTGGTGTCCCGTTTGCGCGTCGGATTACACCAAGTCCGAGATACCTATCCCGTCTGGAGCTCTTCTGTGATTTTGACGTTCCGTATATAAGCTTTTACTTACTGAATCAAGAGTCTCCACAACATTTTCAATTTCGATACAATCATCTACTTGCGCTTTGACATCATTTCATTTAACAAATAATGATAGCCTAGCAATAGCCCTGAAGAAGTCTGTGGTCTATACCACCAAAGAAGAAACACGTGTTGGCAGCTAGATTTTTTGAGAAGAACATTTTCTGAATAAACTGAAGAAACGAAGACCATCTTTCTTGTGATTTACTTGAAGAACTTTTACTGATTGTTTTTACTAGCTCAGGATATAACTTTGTTTTTTGGACTTTATGGGGTATTGACTTTTTCATTACCCTTGTTGATTGATAGTGGATGGCCATCATCTTATCCTTGGAGCTTGTTGGTATTGTGATCCCTGATATTGTTACAATCCTGCGCAACTACCACTCAGCCATCCTTCCTTCCTTGTAGGAACAAAAACCAAGCACAGTAATACCATTAGCATTGGACAACTTATTTCTATGTATATTAATATTAGACAATTTCTATAATAAAACGAACATATATAAATCACTAAAATTGAAAATAACTAATTGTTGTCCATTGTGTATCAAATATGTTACATGTATATTGTTATTGATCTTCTATACTACTATTATAAAGGAAGAACTTTGCACCTTTGAGGCGGGTAAACTCGGGAACCACAGCGCCAATCCACACACCCGATACACCGTTGGAATCATCAGGGTGTGTAGATGGTTATAGGCTATATAAAAAAAAAAAAAAAACGTTATTTAAAAAATTAACATTAAAAAAAATAGTAGTCCCTTCGAAGTAGCGCCGACCGCGACCTGCGTGCTGACGTTAGGAGCGCGGGGGGGAGCAGCGTCCAGGAACGCGAGGAGGAGCGGCGGACATGGAGCGGGGGAAGAGCGGTGACGAATGGCGGAATAGCGGTGAGGACTGGCAGACAGGCGGGAGGAGCAGTAAGCGGCGAGGAGCGGTGAAATGAGGAGCGCGGGGAAGGAGCGGCGGCTGAGGTAAGGCTCCGGGCAGGCGAGGGTCGGGGCAGGCAGGGGACGGGGCGGGCGGGGGCCTGGGCTGTTTGACAATGTCGGGGCGGGCGGGGGGCCGGGCTGCTGCACAATGTGCGGTGAAATGAGGAGCGCGGGGAAGGAGCGGCGGCTGAGGTAAGGCTCCGGGCAGGCGGGGGTCGGGGCAGGCGGGGGACGGGGCGGGCGGGGGCCCGGGCTGCTTGACAAGGTCGGGGCGGGCGGGGGGCAGGGCTGATGCACAAAGTCGGGCGGGCGGGGGTCGGGGAAGCCTGATTGCTCCCGGACAAGGTCGGGACGGGCTGCTAGTTATGTTATATAGTGTTAGCTGTTTAGGTCCATAAGTTTTATTCACTTTTCCTAAACATCTCTCATTATATATACTCACATGCCCTGTACTCAGGGCATTACGCACTGTGAGGGAGGGTAAAAAAGGCCTCTAGCATTGTGACCACTTGACTTTTTTTGGGTGTCATTAGGCCTCGCACCTTGTGTTTCTCGAAGAGAGCAATACCCAAAAGCTCTTGGTTATTGCCACGCCCTCTCAGAATGGAGATTGAGTAGAGAGTGGTACCCACTTGAAAAAACAAAACGGCGGAGCAATGCTTTGGGGACTCCCCTTGTACACACTCTGCCTGGGAGAACTTTGGTTGACATACAGGTTTCTACTGTGTTTAGGGCGACTCTGATATGTCAAATAGTAAATATGACACAATAAAGGGTTGGAAAATGGAGGAAAAAAAACAATTGGCTTGGACAGATAGGAATTTACATCCTACCGTCGTTCTCTGGGTGACAAAGCATCCCAAGTGTCATGTGATAGCTGTGGGTTTACTAGGATTCAAAAAGACAAGTCCATTAGACAGCACTTTGCTGATACAAATGGCAAGACTGCAATAGCATGCCTTCCTCGGTGTTACGACTAATACAAGGACCAAGACTGCAATAGCATGCCTTCCACAGTAATACGAATAATACAAGGAACCGGACTGCAATAACATGCCTTCCATGGTAATACGAATATTATGAGGAACCAGACTGCAATAGCATGCCTTCCACAGAGAAAAGAATAATACAAGGAACTGGACTGCAATAGCATGCCTTCCACAGAGAAAAGAATAATACAAGGAACCAGACTGCAATAGCATGCCTTCCATGATCATACTAATAATAAAAGGAACCGGACTGCAATAGCATGCCTTCCACGGTAATGCGAATAATACAAGAAACCAGACTGCAATAGCATGCCTTCCACGGTATTACGACCAATACAAGGGCCAAGACTGCAATAGCATGCTTTTCACGGTAATACAAATAATACAAGGGACCCGAATGCAATAGCATGCCATCCACAGTAATATGAATAATACAAGGAACCAGGCTGCAATAGCATGCCTTCCATGATATTACAACCAATTCAAGGACCAAGACTGCAATAGCATGCCTTTCACGGTAATACGAATAATACAAGGAACCGGACTGCAATAGCATGCCTTCCATGGTAATACGAATAATACAAGGAACCAGACTGCAATAGCATGCCTTCCATGGTGAAAAGAATAATACAAGGAACCGGACTGCAATAGCATGCCTTCCATGGTAATACGAATAATACAAGGAACCAGGCTGCAATAACATGCCTTCCATGGTGAAAAGAATAATACAAGGAACCAGACTGCAATAGCATGCCGTTCACGGTAATACGAATAATACAAGGAACCGGACTGCAATAGCATGCATTTCACGGTAATATGAATAATACAAGGAACCGGACTGCAATAGCATGCCTTCTACAGTAATACGAATAATACAAGGAAGCAGACTGTAATAGCAAGCCTTCCACGGTATTACAACTAATACAAAGACCAAGACTGCAATAGCATGCCTTCCACAGTAATACGAATAATACAATAAACCGGACTGCAATAGCATGCCTTCCACTGTAATACGAATGATAAACAGAACAGGACTTTCAGTAGCATGCCTTCCACGCTAATACGAATAATACAAGGAACTGGACTGCAATATCATGCCTTCCACAGTAATACGAATGATACAAGGAACCAGACCACATTAGCATGCTTTCCAGGGTAGTACAAATTATACAAGGATCCATACTGCAATAGCATACCTTCCATGGTGAAAAGAATAATACAAGGAGCCAGACTGCAATAGCATGCCTTCCAGGGTGAAAAGAATAATCCAAGGAACCAGACCGCAATAACATGCCTTCCACATACGAATAATACACGGGACCAGATTGCAATAGCATGCCTTCCACATGCGAATAATACAAGGGACCAGACTGCAATAGCATGCCTTCTATGGTGAAAAGATAAATACATACAAGGAACCAGACTGCAATAGCATGCCATTCATGGTGAAAATAATAATACAAGGAACCAGACAGCAATAGCATGCCTTCCATGTTGAAAAGAATAATACAAGGAACCAGACTGAAATATCATGTAATCCAGGGTGAAAAGAATAATACAAGGAACCAGACTGCAATAGCTTGCCTTCCACGGTAATACAAATAATACCAGGAACCAGACCGTAACAGCATACCTTCCAGGGTAATACAAATAATACAGGGGACCAGACTGCAATAGGATGCCTTCCATGGTGAAAAGAATAATACAAGAAACCAGATTGCAATTCAATTTCAAAGCTTTATTCGACATTTGTCATAAAAGCATCAATCCCTATCCTATACAATAAATACTATGACTAAAACTTTTCATTTAAAAGACATATTAAACAGTGACAGTCGAATGCTTCTTACAATTAAAAATTATTATCAATTCATAAAAGAACAATTAAAATAACAATTATAATAATATACACGCGTTTCAAATATGAGAGCAATTTAAACAAGGCAACCTTATTTCATTATGTTACATTTGACAGTAGTGAGCGTGAACGGATTACCCAGGCCCAAGCAAGGAATTTTGCTACCGCAATCGCTACTAGAGCAGAACAATCAGATTTTAATATTCTAAGTGCGGTTGATTGGCAACGAGTACCCATATTTAAACAGACTGGCTTGAGCCATTTGCGCCTTGGACTGGCATATAATGGACAGCAGAACAATAAGTGGGAGATATGCTCTATTTGGTCCTCGCAATGATGACAGTGTTCATCCCGTGAAGGGTTCCAGTGTTTCATAAAGGTATTCACTGGAAGTGTTCCAATCCGGAATTGAAAGTATAATTTCCTGTCATGAGGACGTTCGATTAAGTCCCAATAGTCTTCACACGAAGGGAGCATCTTAATGTCCATAAAGCGAGATGACAAATTAGATGAAGTGCCTTTTTGATACATTGTTAAATGCACCATCTCCCAATACAATTCTTTCAGTGTGGTTTTCGACGGAAAACAAGCCACATCCCTATTACCCCACAAATATTCTAGTTTCAGCTTTACAAGAGTAGCCCGCAAATCCTTTAGCCATGTGATACAATGGAATCGGTCACACTTAACTACATCTAATAATGCTGTTAGATAGTGGGATAGCTCTGGGGTCACCATCAGGCGCCTCCAATATAACAAAGGCCGAAGCCGAGCTATGTCCTCCACATTTTTCCTGCCAAGGTCCAATTTCAAGGGGATTGTGGGCGTACTCTGTGGGGCCATTACAAGTCCTCGAAGAAATCTATTTTCTGCTCTCCCCAAGTCACTCAAATTTGAAAAGCCCCAAAGCTCGGAGCCATACAAACAGGAGCTCAGTACTTTCATGTTATAGATTTCAAGAGCACAGTTAATCGGCTTTGTCAATGAGGCCCGATGTTTAAGGGCTACCACCCCTGCTAATTGGTTAAACTTTAGTACTGCCGTATTAATGTGCGATTTCCATTTCATGTCTCCCTGTAGGATTATTCCTAGATAAGAAAAAGCATCTACTTTCTCAAGTGGGGTGCCCTTGTATGTTATCACGCCCCTGAACGTAGAGTGATAGTTAAGGCACATGAATTTGGTCTTGGTTGTGTTCAGTTCAAGGCCCCTGCCATCACAAAATTCACCAAAGGCATCAACCACTTTTTGGAGACCACTCGGTGTACGCGAGAGTAGAAGCGTATCATCCGCAAACATTAATACGGGTATGTGTGAGCCTGCAATAATTGGTGCATCAGTAGGGAATTTCTTCAGATGGTCAACAATACCATTAATGTAAATTGAAAACAAGGTTGGGGCCAGGACACAACCTTGCCTCACCCCTCGCTCCACTGGAAAAGACTCAGTCACTTCTCCCTGTTTGCCCCATCTGATCTTAGCAAAATTGTTTTCATGAAGGCGTACTAAGAGGGTAAGAAGTTCCTGGCTTAACCCAGTAGCAGCCAGGGTCTGCCACAGTTTTCCTCTTGGGACCAGGTCAAAGGCTGCTTTTAGATCTACAAAGACAGCATATAGTGTGCCCTTTTTTAAGATGACATTTCTCCAAAAGATTGTTATAAAGTAGAAAACTTGATCGACACTACTGGTCAAGGGGCGAAACCCTGCTTGGTAAGGTGACAGTATGTTATTTTCATCAATCCATTGTTGCAGCTTGTTCTGGACTAATCGCCCCATTAATTTTTGCGCTGTATCAATAAGACTGATGGGTCTATAATTTTTCGCCAGTGTTTTGTCACCTTTTTTAAATATAGGGATAATTTCTGCTCCCTTCCAAGAAGCGGGAACTTCCCCTCCCATTGCCACTGCGTTTGTCAGCCATGTGAAATAGGTGCACCATGAATTCCTATCAGATAAAAACACATCTGCCGGGATTCCATCCATGCCCGGTGCTTTTCCCCTTTTTTTTTTTTTTTTGTCCTCATATATACCACCAGAATATATATGCTCTAGGTGGGCCCCACTGTTGCCTCTTATACTGTTGTTTTTCTTCGAGTCCGCCATGGAAACAGTATCATAGCAGACAGGGATCCCCAGAGGTAGGCTGCTTTCCTTATCCTACTCCTCCAGGCCCATTTTAGGCACCCTAGGCCTGAAAGAGGACAGGACCGACACAACCTCTGGCATAATCACAGGACAGCTCACCTATTTTTCCAGAGTAACAGTTTAGACCAGACATTCTCAGTGTTGGCACTAGTGCCAGCCAGATCCATTTTACATACTTCCATTATATATTTCAGGCATGCTGCAAATCTCGGAGGAGACACCGACTTCCACTCCATACAAATTTGTCTCCTTGCAATAGCTATGATGTAGAAAATAAACTGAGTGTCCAAACTATTGATATTGTAGTCTTCCAAGAGACCAAAAAAAATAAGTCGGCGAGAGCAAATAATAGTTATTGAAAGTACATCACCCACAAAATCCTTAACCGCTTTCCAATAATCTAGAATAAGTGGGCATTCCAAAAAAATATGGATATCATCAGCTACATTATAATTACAACGAGGACAGTGATAATTATTTCGTGTGATCCTATGCAGCTTGGCCGGAGTCCAATAAACTCTATAGGCCGTAAACAGATGGTTACGTCTTAAATTAGCTGGTTTAATTAACCTCTGAGAAAGAAAAAAAGAGTCTAACCAACCTTTGCAGACCACTTCAGGGGGCTCAGATATGCACGTTCCCCATAATTTTATTATTTCAGAATGCAATTTACTCTCCTCTTCCTTAATCATCAAATTATACCAGAATGAAAGCTCTTTAACCCATTTCCCCTTTCTACCAATTGCATCCAAAATATCTGTATCATTCTCTCTTTGCATATTTTGGCTGGACCACCAGGCGGATAATTGATAGTATTTAAACCTTGTCACCTGTCCATCTGTAAGTTGTGCTAAGGTATTCCAACTTACCAGGCCCGAATCTGCCCAGAGGTCCCCCCATTTTTTTAACCCAGCTGTTTTCAAAGGTTGTGACAGTTGGTCCTGAAGGCATTGAGGGGTGCCCGGAGAGTCCCATATTGGGGATTGTGTATGGTAATAGGGAATAGCAAAAATTTTCCTAATAAACCCCCAGTTTTTTAATGCGGTCTGTAAGATTTTGAGTCGAATTTTTTTAAAAAATTTCTGGTCTCCAAACTTAAATAAGAAATAGTCATGGTCATAAGGTAAATCAATTAATAGAGCTTGAAATAGACGCCCCTGTGATGATGCATCTAGCTCATTTGCAAGAAGCCTAAAATTTTTGAAGTGAAATGCATGACAATATGACAGAAGATCAGGGAGGGCAAGCCCTCCTATTTTTAGACCCCTCCTCAATTTCTTCCATGCAATTCTTGTTGACTTACAGGCCCATATAAAAGATCCAATTTTACCCTGTAGAGTGTTAATGTCTTTCGGTGAAAAAGATAAGGGGATACTATTAAATAAAAAGGTCAATTTCGGGAGGATTGTCATTTTAATGAGGTTAACCCGACCATATATATTTAGTGGCAAATTCCCCCATCTTATTAGTGTTTTTATTAATATCTTTAACCACCTTTTGCCAACTAAGTGATGTAATATCTTTTATTGCTTGAGTTAGGTAGATTCCCAGATACCTCATGCTTTGTTTCGCGCCCAATATTTGTGTGTTGTTGTTCCATCCCATTATCTCCGTTTTCTCCTTATTTATCTGGTAACCAGACAGTCTCCCAAATTCTTCCGATAACAGAAATAGCCTAGGAATAGCAACCGAGTGATCCAAGGTATATAGAAGAAGATCGTCTGCGTATAACGCCACCTTCAGTGAGATATTTCCAAGCTGAAATGGTTGAATAACATTATCCTCTCTAATCCCACAAACAAAAGGCTCCATATACACATCGAACAAAAGGGGAGAAAGGGGACAACCCTGCCTGGTACCTCGTGATATATCGAACCACTCAGATAAAACTCCATTAACTAAGACCTTTGCCCTCGGATTATGATATAATGATTTAACTGCCTCTACAAAAGTTTGGGGGAACCCAAAAGCCGCCATTGTCGCCCATAGGTATTTCCAATTTACTTGATCAAAGGCCTTGGCTGCGTCTATGGCAACCAGGGCCAAAGGAAGATTTTTAACATTAGCGTAGTCTATGGCCCCTATTGCTTGGAATGTTAATTCGTTTAACTGTCTCCCTGGAATAAAGCCTCTCTGATCAGGGTGGATTATGGATTTTATGACCTTCGATAGTCTAGTAGCTAGAATACCGGAATAGATCTTCATATCTGTGTTCAACAGTGAGATAGGTCTAAAGGACTCAATTCTTCTTAAATCTTTATTTGGTTTTGGTATAAGCGTTATAGTGGCTTCTCCCCAAGAAGAAGGTGTGGAATGACCATACATCAATAAGAGGTTAAAGAGTTCACATAATGGAGCTGTTAGTTGCTCTTTATTATCCAAGTATATCTCCACTGGCAGCCCATCTGACCCCGCGGCCTTCCCTTTTTTCATTTTCTTCAGCTGACCTAAGATTTCCCCTTCTGTTATCTCACTTTCCAGATATGCTTTATCTGTTTCAGACATTTGTGGCAGATGTTTTGTTGCCAACCAAGATTCTAAATCTTTCCCCTTAGGATCTTTGTCTTCCGTATAGAGACTCCTCATAAAAGACCTAGCTTCTTCTCTTATCTCTAAGTCTGTTTCTATCCGATCCCCTGTCTGTCTTTGTAGTAAAACTTTGATATTATTTCTAGTTCTCTCTTCTCTAGCTTTCCAGGCAAGGAGGGCTCCACACTTTTCTCCATACTCGAAGTTTTTTAATCGACTAGACTCCCATAAGAATTCTCTCATCAGACACTTTTAACTGGAGCTGCAAGTCAAAAAGTTCCTTTTCTAGCGAATGTACACTACTGGAATTCTTTAAAACAGCATTTTGTAGTTCAAGATCCTTTCTTGTTATTGCAGCCAAATCTTCCCTTCTTTTTATTTTTATACTCTTTCTCCTATAGTGCATTAAAGAACTCAAAATACCTCTCAAGTAGGCCTTGTATGTTTCCCATACTACCTGGGGGGCAGCGGATCCTAAATTTATTATGAAGAATTCTAATGTTTTATCTTTAACCTCTACTTTTATCTGGTTATCTGATAAAAGCGATCTCTCTAATGTCCACCTTGGTTTTAATGATGTTATGTTTAGTTCAATTGCTAATTCCAAAACAGCATGGTCTGATAATCCTGTAGGCGTAAAGGAAAGATAATTAATATCCATGAGAAGGTGTTGGTTGACTAAAAAGTGATCTATTCTAGAGTAATTCTTATATTTTTTACTATAGAAAGTGAAGCCAAGTTGAGAACTATACTTTTTCCTCCAGACATCTACCAGAGTAAAATCTTTCATAACGACTTTCAACATAGCAAGTGACTTTGTGGGAGCCTGATATTTAGCCCTGGAGGTTCTGTCTAATTTTTGGTCAAAAACCAGGTTGAAATCACCGCCTAAAATTAGAGGACCAGTTGTCGTAAATAATGCTAATTCGAGTTTGGACAGCGGAACTGGGTTGTCCTCATTTGGGCCATAGTATACCGCAATTGTATATGGGATGGTTAGAATATATACTTCTGCAATTAGCCATCTTCCTGATTGATCTGTTTCAAAACTTCTCAGGCTAATCCCTCTGTTCGCTCGGATTATGATGGAAACTCCCCTTGTGGTACCTAATTGCTTGGAACTAATTATATCTTGGACCCACCTAAACTTCTTAAATAAAGAATCGCATATTGCTGCTTCCAAGTGTGTTTCCTGTAACATTATAATTTGAGCATCTGAATTTCTTAAAAATTCACAGATTCTATTCTGTTTTATTTTTTCCCCTATACCATTAATGTTCCATGACAGGACATTGAGCTTATATGGATTAATCATAGGTCTAATAAGTGCTTGTACCCACCCATCTCTTTATGCTTCAAACATTTACTTATATATGAGGATTTTTTTTCCCCTTTTTCCTGATTCCCCCCCTCCCATTGGACCCCACCCCCCTGAGGAACCCCCCCTACATACCTGGCGATGACTTCGCCTTTCGGTGCAACCAAGAAGCACCCTAGACCCCTTAACTATATTTTAGCGAGACAAAGTAAATCACAAATAAATCATCATGTCCCCCCATTGTATCATACAGTCTACAAATACAACCATTTATTTTCTCGATTTCCCCTCCACCATTCCCCCCTTTTTTTTTTTTTTTTTTTTTCCCCCCTTCATTTTATTGTTACAATTTCTTCCTTAAAGTGGTCATCTTATATGCCGAATTCTACAGCTCCTGCTCGCTCTTTATTAGATCCAAAAAATTATCGACCTCCTCTGGCTGTGTGAAACTGTATGTCTTATTTTTCCACATGATCCTGAGCATAGCCGGGAATCTCATCTGGACATGTGCTCCCAGTGACCTTAGATCCGGCATTCTAGTGCCCAATTCCCACTGTCTTTGTGCAGTTCTTGAGCCAATGTCGGACCTAATAAGGTAAGAACTGGACTTATAACGTAAGTCTGTTTTCGCGAGGGATCTCCCTAGAATAAGCTCCTTAACATTATATGTCTGAAAATTTACCAATATTTTCCTAGACGTTTTTCTATCTGTACGCCTCTTATAAGGGTCTCTATGTACCCTTTGAATCTCTGCCTCTAAGTCTATGTCCGGGCGATCTTTTAGGACACAGTCTCTGAGGAGTTTACAAACAAATCCCTTTAAGTCCTCCAGCTCTTCCCCTTCCGGTATTTTCAGGATCCTTAGGTTGTTCCTCCTAGCTTGGGTCTCTAGCCGTTCAAGGTCCATAGCCAATGATTTATTCTGGGCTTTAAGAAGCTCTATGTCCTTTTGATTTTCGTGTACAGTTTTATTCAGAGCAACAGCCCCTATTTCGAGATTCCCTGTACGCTGAGTGACCTCTTCCAGTTTAGATTCAAGCACATCAAATCTATCCTTTATTGTTTTTTGATTAGCTTCCGATATCTCAAATTTCGACATCATATCGCTTCTCAAGGATCTAAAAAGGTCCCCTAACCGGTCGCTCTCGCGCTCATTTGAGTCCACAGAACTCCTCCTCGCTTCTGAGTTCATCCGAGCAGAGTCTGAAAGAATTTCGTTACTTGCATCTGCACTCCTGGTATCCTCACCTAAATCCTTAGGGCTATTTAAAACGGGTTTAGCCATAACAGTCTGACTCTTGGGTCTGGTGTCAAGATTTTCCCCCACTTTGTCTGCAGGAGGTGCTTTGTTTATATTAGCAGAAGCGCCTGTTCCCTCCTCAAGATTTTCTGCATGTTCCATGTTCCCCAAGTTTTCTAAGGCTTCGTATCGATTTTTTGAGGGTCTAATACCAATGTCCCCCTCCAGCGGTACTGGCGAGTGCTTAGCCTGATCTAGGACCTTAAAAAAAGATTTTAGGGATGGAGTACTTTTCACTGTTTGGCCCACGTGGGATTTTTCTTTAGATTTTTTAACCAATGTAGCCCTTTTCTTTTTGCTTTT
This sequence comes from Lissotriton helveticus, assembly GCF_964261635.1. Lineage (NCBI taxonomy): Eukaryota > Metazoa > Chordata > Amphibia > Caudata > Salamandridae > Lissotriton > Lissotriton helveticus. Next base: position 741,167,330 of record NC_136073.1, read on the forward strand.
ACAGGGGGTTAATGGCATGGGTCGCTCCCTTTCTTCGAATTCTAACGCCCCTTTCTCTTTTAATTCCACCCTCGATCTTAGCTGATACCTGTTTCTTTTTATTGGAAGAGTGTCTCTCTGTATTACATGTGTTACACTAGAATTAATTGGCTTAGTGCTCTTAGCTACAGCAGCCTGCGTTACTTTTGCTCCTTCTGGCTCAGAGTGCTTCAACAATGCAAACTCTTGTGCTAGGACTTCAATGTTCTTATGTGCTGCGGGGCCAAGCGGCGTTTGATCCATGCAACCCCCCTCCCAGTACTGGATCCGTGGGCCACTTCCACCTTACTCCCCCTCTCCTCACACCTAATCAATAAGGAGTAAAGCCTCTTTCTCACAGGGTCCGATTCAACTAGCTGTTGCTCAGTTGTATGTACCACCAAACTTCCAAATTTGAGTTTGAAAAGGGCGGAGCGAAATCTGCTCCATAGGTCTCGTCGGCGTTCTTCCAGCGTGGATAACTAATAAGTGCAGGTCCGAGAGGGCGTGCAAATACCATAAACAGAACCTTAGCCACCTGCCCCCTCGGTGGGAAAGTACTGTAGAGCAAGTTGTAGCTTCTGGCTTCAAATAGTGTGTTATACAGTGTGTTATACAGTTTCTGGGAATTACGTTTACCCGCCCACGCATTCCACCTTACCGCTGTTGCTGAGTGTTGAACGCTAACCTCCGCTTGTAATTTATTTTCCGTTCGCCGGTTTTGGAAAACACAGATGAAGCTGCTAGCCGACTGATCTCTTCGTGACCTCTGCAGGCAGCATTCCCCCGATGAAGGCATTTACTCGCATACACACGCGTACGCTTTGCCGGACACAGCTAGCTGGCAGGTCCTAGCGCCGCCTGCTACCACGCTTCAAGTTGGACCGCCGGTCTTCAGTAATCTCGGTAAGGGGACACAAAGAGCCGAGATTGGGTGAAAGCATTCGATTGTCGGGGAAAAAAAAGCGCCTCTACCACTCACCTAGACGAGGGGAGGCTTAAGCTTCTCTCGCATCTCATTGACGCGCTGCATCTGTTTCGGTCATCGGGACGCCTTGGTGCTGCCACGACCGGCTCTCAGCCTGCCGCCATGTTCCTCGTGGGCGTGTCTCAGCTCCCCGGGCGGTGCTTTTCCCCCTGATACACAGTCCAAGGCTAAGCTAACATCTTTTTCAGTAAATATTTTGTGTTTAAAAAAGATACTATGAGGGGGGGAATTTACAGCGTGCATCAGGTTACTTGCATACTGTGGTTTGAAAAACTCAATCCAATCTTTTTTTGCGACATGATTATGTGGCTGTGCGGCTATCCCACCCCTATCCCATTTTACTGTGGCCCAGAATAGCTTGGAGTCCTTGGCTGTGCAAGCCTGTTTCAGCTCGCACCAGCGTTCCTCGTCCCAGCGTTTCTTTGCGTGTTTTTGAGACAATCTATATGCGTCTCTTGCCTTCCTAACTGACATGGAGTTGCCCGTTCTTAATGCGATGCTTAAATTATGGCGTGCCTGTCTACAGTGCGTATCATACCAGCCCTGCCTAGGGTGTTCCTTTTTAGCTCTTCTGGGATCTATAGATTTAGTGAAAAAGCTTTGGAGTTTAGAAAAGAATGTTTTATATGCCTCCGTCATGTAGACCTGGAAGTTGGATTTCTCACAGTGGGGCTTAATATTGTTTACTTCCTCTATCACTACTTTTTTTAGGTCTTCAAGTCTCGTTGTGTCCTCAATCAACATTCTCCATTTCAAATGGCGCTGATTGTTTGAGCACACAACATCCTGAGTGACCCGTTCAATTTTGTTAATACCATCTGTAGTCTTGTGATAGGTGTGGAGGGTCAAACACAAAGGATTATGATCACTTTCCATTCTTACCTCCACAGACATGTCTACCAATTAACTCCATGCCCTCACGTCTATCAAAAAATAATCAATTCTGCTAGTGGCCCGTCCATTATCAAATGTGTTACTCCCATTTATATCAGAGGGCGTACGCCCATTTGCCGCTCTCAAACCTCTTGCTAAGCAAAAGCTCTTTCGTTGTATTGCTACAGCACTCCATCTTTTAATGGCTGGAACCTCCAACTGAGGTATGCCCCATTTACTGTCCTCCTCCTCAGACAGAGACCTATCCTCTTCACCCATAGGTTCAAAAGTAGAATTAAAATCCCCACCCACGATTACATGGAAATGTGGGTCCAGTGATTCCAATTCATTTTCTAGTGTAGTTACTACTTCTGAAGTTTTACCTCCACCAACACCCCTGGCATATACATTGAACAAAGCCAGTTCTTGGCCGCTGTCCCATCTAATGGTTACTAGTAAAATATCATTTGATGAGGAAAATCTTTGAGTTATTGAACAATTCAACCTCTGGTCAATCCAAATTAATAGACCTCCAGAAGGGCGTCCTGTATGATTTCTAGTTGCTGGTATGTAATAGTTTAGATACCCGTGGTGAAAAACTGGTTTTAATGCCCAAGTTTCTTGTAACAAGATGATGTCAAATTGGTCAATGAAATCAGCCCATTCAGGAGAAGATATCTTATTATTTATGCCTGCTATGTTCCACGAGATAAGGGTCAAAGAAGATGTTCCTGGATTACGTCCTAAATGACTCATATCCTCAGCATTTTCCGCACAGTCAATACTCATTGTTCTACCACCCATCAAAACATCCTCATTTTCTACTCTCACCCTATTGTCCCCCTCCTGATCTTTATCTACCTCCCCAGGTTTTAGACCTTGGAATTCATTGGGGTCTATTGGCTGTTTGCACAATTTCGTGCATGGGCAAACAACTAGATTTTCCATATTTTGCCTTCTTTTGGATAAGACTGGCGGATATTCGTGCCTTGTGAGTCAATCGCACTCATTTAAGTTGGATAAAGCAGAAAATCTATTTTCCAAGTGCAGCCCCCAATCATGTCTTGGGCTATCCCTAGCACTTCTATTACCCACAACAGACCACTTGGTCCTTAGGACGCTAGGCTTTATCCCTAATCCTCTTCTACTATAAAAGAAATTGAGTGTAAGTGGTATAAGTTCTGCTGTTCTTCGTTGTGTGGGATATAAATTAAACAGGATTTCTGGTAGCACTTCTGGGCCCTTCAGATTCAGTACCACACAGTCCCCTGCAAATTTCTTATGTTTACTCCCTATCCACTTCACTCTTCTAGCTGAAATCAAGTCATCTATCAGCTTTTCTTTTCCCCAAGGAGAGATATGCATGTTATTACTCAACCAATTGAATGCTTTATTTAACAATGAATCTGGTAGCTCAGTCTGTCCTTCATTCAGAGGTGGAACATTAGCAAGAACGAGGATCAAAGGTGACGCTTCTATAACCAGCTCTACAGGTCCTGTCTCTATGTTTGGGCCTGGGTCAATGGTTTTCCCTGGGATAGATGGCAGGTCAGCAATAGTAGGGTGGGATCTTTGTATATCAGGGATTAGGCTAACTGTCTGGGTGGGGACTACAACATCTGCTACTCCCCTAGATATCGTTTCAGTAATTTGTTTTTCATTAATTTTATCCAGCACCAAATGCGGTATCTCCCCCACGTTATCATTGGTGGTTTTTAAGAGGATCTCCATTTTATTGACTTTGTCAGTGAGGTGGTCGATTTTAGATAACAACGGCTTGATTAACTTGTTAAATTTGTTGTCCATCATATCCATAAGTTTCTTTATAACTGCATCATCCCAGCCTATGCCCCCTTTTTCTTCTCCCCCTTTACCTTTTGCGGGGTTCTTACTGGGAGGAGTTGCTGGTCTTTTCCTATTTGATCTCAACCCTTCTCTTCTGGGGAGGGCATTAGAACCCCCTCTAGCTGCTCTTGGAGCGGGGACAGGGGGCAATGGTGAGGAATGACACTCAATAAGTTCTATATCATCTTGAAGGGTGTCTTTATCTCTATCGCCCTCTTCAATTATGTCAGGGTTAGTTTTTGAATTTGAGACCACAGAAACATTCAGCTCTAAATCGTCAGCAAAGTGCTGAATGAATGGATCTGTGATGTTTTCTGCATCTATATCTACAAGATTCATACATATATTTCCCCCTTGCAATGATGTTGGGGAGTTGCTAAGACCCAAAGAAGATCTACGCTCATTATTAATTTTTGCCACCACCTGCACCAAATAGTTGTCCATGGTGTTGGCTGGAGCGATGCGGGTCTTCTGTTTCGACATGTACGAATCTGCTTTACGCAAATAAACAAGAATTCACTTAAACACCCCGAGACACCCTTGACAATATTGATAGACAACACTTTCGCCCTTCTCCCCCCAGATACACTCGCTAGGATTAAAGGAGGCAATAATATATCAATACCTCACCACGGAGATTATTTTCAGTCAGGGGGTATGGCCCAGTCCAGTCTCTGCCTGTCTCGGACTGTCGCAGACTGTCCGCCCTTAGTCTGGGCTTCGTCCGGCGCGTCCCGCGCGCGTCCTCGCGGGACGAAGGCTCTGCCTCGGCTTTAAGCGCCTCCTGGCGCGCTCGCTTCAGGCGACGACGTCACAAGCCCCAAAGGCTGCTGGGAGTTGTGGACCGGCCGGCGGAGCCAAGCCCGGCCGGTCTGTTGCTGGATTGGAGATGGCGGAGCCAAGCCCGGCCGCTATCCAGTGAAGAGAGGGAGCGCTGACAACACTGCAGGCAGGTAGAATGAGAAGACAGGGGACTCAGCCCCTGCAGCGGCTTTAAGCGCCTCCTGGCGCGCTCGCTTCAAGCAACAACGTCACAAGCCCCAAAGGCTGCTGGGAGTTGTGGACCGGCCGGCGGAGCCAAGCCCGGCCGGTCTGTTGCTGGATTGGAGATGGCGGAGCCAAGCCCGGCCGCTATCCAGTGAAGAGAGGGAGCGCTGACAACACTGCAGGCAGGTAGAATGAGAAGACAGGGGACTCAGCCCCTGCCGCGGCTTTAAGCGCCTCCTGGCGCGCTCGCTTCAGGCGACAACGTCACAAGCCCCAAAGCTGCTGGGAGTTGTGGACCGGCCGGCGGAGCCAAGCCCGGCCGGTCTGTTGCTGGATTGGAGATGGCGGAGCCAAGCCCGGCCGCTATCCAGTGAAGAGAGGGAGCGCTGACAACACTGCAGGCAGGTAGAATGAGAAGACAGGGGACTCAGCCCCTGCCGCGGCTTTAAGCGCCTCCTGGCGCGCTCGCTTCAGGCGACGACGTCACAAGCCCCAAAGGCTGCTGGGAGTTGTGGACCGGCCGGCGGAGCCAAGCCCGGCCGGTCTGTTGCTGGATTGGAGATGGCGGAGCCAAGCCCGGCCGCTATCCAGTGAAGAGAGGGAGCGCTGACAACACTGCAGGCAGGTAGAATGAGAAGACAGGGGACTCAGCCCCTGCCGCGGCTTTAAGCGCCTCCTGGCGCGCTCGCTTCAGGCGACGACGTCACAAGCCCCAAAGGCTGCTGGGAGTTGTGGACCGGCCGGCGGAGCCAAGCCCGGCCGGTCGGTTGCTGGATTGGAGATGGCGGAGCCAAGCCCGGCCGCTATCCAGTGAAGAGAGGGAGCGCTGACAACACTGCAGGCAGGTAGAATGAGAAGACAGGGGACTCAGCCCCTGCCGCGGCTTTAAGCGCCTCCTGGCGCGCTCGCTTCAGGCGACGACGTCACAAGCCCCAAAGGCTGCTGGGAGTTGTGGACCGGCCGGCGGAGCCAAGCCCGGCCGGTCTGTTGCTGGATTGGAGATGGCGGAGCCAAGCCCGGCCGCTATCCAGTGAAGAGAGAGAGCGCTGACAACACTGCAGGCAGGTAGAATGAGAAGACAGGGGACTCAGCCCCTGCCGCGGCTTTAAGCGCCTCCTGGCGCGCTCGCTTCAGACGACGACGTCACAAGCCCCAAAGGCTGCTGGGAGTTGTGGACCGGCCGGCGGAGCCAAGCCCGGCCGGTCTGTTGCTGGATTGGAGATGGCGGAGCCAAGCCCGGCCGCTATCCAGTGAAGAGAGGGAGCGCTGACAACACTGCAGGCAGGCAGAATGAGAAGACAGGGGACTCAGCCCCTGCCGCGGCTTTAAGCGCCTCCTGGCGCGCTCGCTTCAGGCGACGACGTCACAAGCCCCAAAGGCTGCTGGGAGTTGTGGACCGGCCGGCGGAGCCAAGCCCGGCCGGTCGGTTGCTGGATTGGAGATGGCGGAGCCAAGCCCGGCCGCTATCCAGTGAAGAGAGGGAGCGCTGACAACACTGCAGGCAGGTAGAATGAGAAGACAGGGGACTCAGCCCCTGCCGCGGCTTTAAGCGCCTCCTGGCACGCTCGCTTCAGGCGACAACGTCACAAGCCCCAAAGGCTGCTGGGAGTTGTGGACCGGCCGGCGGAGCCAAGCCCGGCCGGTCTGTTGCTGGATTGGAGATGGCGGAGCCAAGCCCGGCCGCTATCCAGTGAAGAGAGGGAGCGCTGACAACACTGCAGGCAGGTAGAATGAGAAGACAGGGGACTCAGCCCCTGCCGCGGCTTTAAGCGCCTCCTGGCGCGCTCGCTTCAGGCGACAACGTCACAAGCCCCAAAGGCTGCTGGGAGTTGTGGACCGGCCGGCGGAGCCAAGCCCGGCCGGTCTGTTGCTGGATTGGAGATGGCGGAGCCAAGCCCGGCCGCTATCCAGTGAAGAGAGGGAGCGCTGACAACACTGCAGGCAGGTAGAATGAAAAGACCAGATTGCAATAGCATGCCTTCCATTGAGAAAAGAATAATACAAGGAACCATAGTGCAATAGCATGCCTTCCATGGTAATACGAATAATACAAGGGACCAGACTGCAATAGCATGCCTTCCATGGTAATACGAATAGTACAAGGGACCAAACTGCAATAACATGCCTTCCACGGTGAACAGAATAATAGAAGGAACCAGACTGAAAAGCATGCCTTCCACGGTAATACAAATGATACAAGGAACCAGACCACAATAGCATGCCTTCCAGGGTAGTATGAATGATACAAGGTACCAGACCGCAATAGCATGTCTTCCATAGCGAAAAGAATAATACAAGGAACCGGACTGCAACAGCATGCCTTCCACGGTAATGCAAATGATACAAGCAACCAGACCGCAATAGCATGCCTTTGAATAATACAAGCAACCGGTCTGCAATTTCATGCCTTCCATGGTGAAAAGAATAATTAAAGGAACCAAACTGCAATAGCATGCCTTCCATGGTAATACGAGTGATACAAAGTGTCAGACCGCATTAGCACACCTTCCAGGGTAGTACGAATGATACAAGGAACCAGACCGCAATAGCATGCCTTCCACGATAATACGCCTAATACAAGGGACCAGACTGTAATAGCATGCCTTCCAGGGTAGTACGCAATGATACAAGGAGACAGACCACAGTAGCATATATTCCATGGCGAAAAGAATAATACAAGGAACCAGACTGCCATGCCTTCCATAGTGAACAGAATAATACAAGGATCCAGACTGCAATAGCATGCCTTCCATGTTAATACGAATAATACAAGAAACCAGACTGCAATAGCATGCCTTCCAGGGTAGTACGAATGATACAAGGAGACAGACCGCAGTAGCATGTCTTCCATGGTGAAAAGAATAATACAAGGAGCCAGACTGCAATAGCCTGCCTTCCATAGTGAAAAGAATAATACAAGAAACCAGACTTCAATAGCATGCCTTCCATGGTAATACGAATAATACAAGAGACCAGACGGCAATAGCATGCCTTCCACAGTGAAGAGAATAATACAAGGAACAAGACTGCAATGGCTTGTCTTCCACGATAATACATATGATACAATATGATACAAGGAAACAGACCACAATAGCATGCCTTCCAAGGTAGTACGAATGATGCAAGGTACCAGACCGCAATTGCATGCCTTCCATGGTGAAAAGAATAATACAAGGAACCAGACTATAATAGCATGACATCCATGGTAATACGAGTGATACAAGGAACCAGACTGCAATAGCATGCCTTCCAGGGTAATACGTATAATACAAGGAACCGGACTGCAATAACATGCCTTCCATGGTGAAAAGAATAATACAAGGAACCAAACTGCAATAGCATGCCTTTCATGGTGAAAAGAATAATACAAGGACCCAGACTCCAATAGAATACCTTCCATAGTAATACAAATGATACAATGAGTCAGACTGTAATAGCATGTCTTCCAGGGCAGTACTATTGATACAAGGAACTAGACCACAATAGCATGCCTTTCACGATAATACGACTAATACAAGGACTGAGACTGCAATAGCATGCGTTTGAGGGTAGTACGAATGATACAAGGAGCCGGACTGCAATATCATGCCCTCCAGGGTAAAAGGACTAGTACCAGGGACCAGGCCGCAATAGCATGCCTTCTACAGTGAAAAGAATAATACAAGGAATCAGTCTGCAATAGCATGCCTTCCACAATAATATGACTAATACAAGGACCAAGTCTACAATACCCTGCCATCCAAGGTAGTACGAATGATACAAGGAACCAGACCGCAATAGCATGCCTTCCAAGGTAATAAGACTAATACAAGGAACCGGATTGCAATAGCATGCCTTCCACAGTAATACGAATAATACAAGGAACCGGACCGCAATAGCATGCCTACCACAGTAATACGAATAATACAAGAAACCGGACCGCAACAGCATGCCTTCCATGGTGAAAGAATAATCCAAGGAACCAGACTGCAATAGCATGCCTTCCACATACGAATAATACAAGGAACCAGACCGCAAAAGCATGCCTTCCACGGTAATAAGACTAATACAAGGAACCGTACTGCAATAGCATGCCTTCCACACTAATACGAATAATACAAGGAACCAGACCGCAATAGCATGCCTTCCACAGTATTACGAATAATACAAGGAACCGGACTGCAATAGCATGCCTTCCATGGTGAAAAGAATAAGACAAGAAACTGGACTGCAATAGCATGTCTTCCATGGTGAAAAGAATAATCCAAGGAACCAGACCGCAATAGCATGCCTTCCACATACGAATAATACAGGGAACCAGACCGCAATAGCATGCCTTCCACATACGAATAATACAAGGGACCAGACTGCAATAGCATGCCTTCCACAGTAATATGAATAATACAAGGAACCGGACTGCAATAGCATGCCTTCCATGGTGAAAAGAATAATACAAGAAACCGGACTGCAATAGCATGTCTTCCATGGTGAAAAGAATAATCCAAGGAACCAGACCGCAATAGCATGCCTTCCACATACGAATAATACAAGGGACCAGACTGCAATAGCATGCCTTCCACAGTAATACGAATAATACAAGGAACCAGACCGCAATAGCATGCCTTCCACAGTAGTACGAATAATACAAGGAACCGGACTGCAATAGCATGCCTTACACAGTAATACGAATAATACAAGGAACCAGACTGCAATAGCATGCCTTCCACAGTAATACAAATAATACAAGGAACCGGACCGCAATAGCATGCCTTCCATGGTGAAAAGAATAATCCAAGGAACCAGACCGCAATAGCATGCCTTCCACATACGAATAATACAAGGAACCAGACCGCAATAGCATGCCTTCCACATACGAATAATGCAAGGGACCAGACTGCAATATCATGCCTTCCACGTAAGAGGGCACATAATGATTATGGAGAATTCCTGCTTGAAAACCATCCAGTGTCGGCCAGACATACCTGTGTCACCATCTATTCCACAGTAGCTAAAAAAGTGAATAAAGTCATTTAGAGAATGTGGCTTATTTTACAGACTAAAGGCAGCACCCCCTCACCCCCCTCTTCTCCTTCAACTGAGGACAGAGTATTAGTAATAGTCTGTACACACTAAAATCAATCAGTCTGTACCTAGAGCCTTAAATGCTTTGTGGGGTGGTTTCCACCAGTCACAAGACATTAGTCATGTGGGAGAAGCTCGGTATGCCAGTTTACGACATCCACTGGAGTGACAGACATCAGTACAAGCCGACCAGGGATTAGAAAGAGTCATTCCAACTGCACAGGTGAGGACGGGATCTGTATGATCACTTGCCCCTGTGAGCACAAATACATATGAGTGACATCTAGGAAGGATGAATGAGCTTCGAAGTACAATATGATGGAAGAATGCAACCAAAATGACTAACCACTAGCTTCAAATAAACCATTCTGAAAACGTCCTTATATGTGTGGTGCATGAGAAGGTTCAGGCAAGTTCACATGCCAGTACTCTACAAAGCATCCTAGACAAAGAACAAAGATGGATATACCGCCTACATACTCACTTCAGAGGGCTAAATGACGACTTACCATGGCTCCAGGTTAATCCGAAACGATGCCTAGTGTAGAAAATATACAATGAAGATAGAATCCCCAGGCCATAATGGTTAGCGCTGCACTAAATATATACCACAAAGATCAGACCAAGGTGGACCTGGGATCTAGATAATTAGGGGCAAAAAGTGATAAGGTGACATATCATCCATCACACACAACTACTCTCCTTTGAATAGGCCTACCATAAGAGACATAACAATAGCTCTATGGTTACATGTGGGTGCCAGTCTGTATAACTGACTCAAGTATAATAGCTAAGTCTGAGGTGCTTGATTTAATGATGTACTTACTAGGGACTCATGCTCCTGGCAGGCTGTAGTGAAGACACCATATATCAAGCACCTTATTTAAAGACCACACGCCTGCTGGAGTTTTTAATTCCAGGGTGGCACAAAGACACCTAATCCGCCAATGCCTATAACCAGGCCTCAGGAAATTGCACTACAAGGATCCTGTGTATTCAGTGCCCTCCATTTCTCAGCATGCATAGAGACACGCCAACCATGTACATATCAAACGCAAGCTGGTGACTGGGCTTACTATTTACTCACAGCGTTTGCAGAGGACTCCATTTCCCAGCAGGCATAGAAGCACAACCACAAAGTGCAATCCTATGCACACCGGCTGCTTCATAAACAGGGACTCTATGGTTCATCGAGAATATCCGGAGAGCTTGCGTATGCATGTAGGTGTCACTACGAGGGCACATTTTTGACAAAGTAAGTGCGAGGTTTTCTGATGCAGAACCCAACATGGGGATCAATCTTTTGACATACAAATGAATCCTTCTAATCAGAGTACCTCTTTCATTAGAGCCATGGGAGCCCTCTTCAAATTAGTTTAGGGTAAGACAAGATGAATGGATGTGACATACCCTTGTTGTAAACGATACAAACCACACCTGCAATATGATTCGCAGTGGTTTGAAATGTTTTCCCACACACGTTACAAGCGTAGTGGCACATTTAAAAAATATGCATGAGTTGATGTACTGTTTTGTCTGTTTGACCTACATATATTTATTTTAAACCAACTGTGTTTATGTACTACAGGGCTACCAACAAGGTGCTGAATAAAATTAACATTTCCCAGGTGACAATCATAAGTGGGAAAAAAGAGTATGGGTCCTGGATGAGTGTGTTTAGCAATTGAGGTAGGACAATGGGGATCCTGGTCCTGAAGAATGCCATTGGGGCCTAGAAAGTACTGAAACATGTTGACCAAGAAAATGCAGGGGAAATTAACTTCCCAAGCATCATCACATCAGACATTTGAACCATCTCTAAAGCCCTTGCAACAATAAAGGAAAGAAACTGGGAAGGAGCCAACAATATATTCCCATTCATTGGATTTCGCACTCCACTACCCCAATAAGTACCCCCTGCTATAACAGGGACCCCATTCACCACTAGTGTAATCTCTGGCAATTGTGGCAGGCTAATGATGAAGCATGACACCTCGGTATGAAGGTCTGGTCCTTATAAATAGGTAAGAATAGAGGACTACTGGGGTCCCCATAAGAGTGGGGCAAAAAGTTTTCGTGTGAGAACCCAAGATGGTCTTGGCAGACAATCCCGCCTGTTTATTAATAGTACAGACTGTGTTTAGGGAGGACACAAATGAGGTCAGTCCATCTTTGCCTCACATCCCTTGATCCCAAACTGTGGGGATCACATGGTTTATGATGCTCATTTTTGGGGACTGGGACTTATTTTTCATTTTCAGATTATAAGCGAGAACAAGAGAAAGAATGGTTTAGTACAGTGAAAATTGGAGAAAAGAAGTATAAACAAACAATGGCAAAGCCGCTGGAGCTAAGGGCTTTGCCAATGCTTCGAATATTTTTTATTAAGGGATAATAAGATTAATTTGAAGCTGGCTGCCCATCTGAGTAGGCACACGGATGGCCATCTCTTAATGTTTTTTGTATTAAAATATAGCAAAAACCATTACAAGATGCCAGCCCGTACATCTGCATGCATGCAAACGCATTGGTGGCCGCTTTGGAATGGGCGTGTTATACTTTAGGAAATGCCATTCAAAAATGGCCACCAGTACATGTGTGCATATACTGTTGGCTATCTTCAAATGTTTTTAAAGCCCACATAGAGATCCATGCTTCTGGCTCTGCATTTGTGCACATGTGCACACACAGATGGCCATCTTTAAACTGCACTTAGAGATGGGTGCCACCTGCAGTTGCCCTCAGAATGCAGCATACAACAATAGGTTGTGAGTAACCCTGGGCGTAGGACTATGCTACGCTCGCGGAGCGTGCATAGTTGGCGCTACTACGTGCTATGCGAATTGCAAAAACGCGCAGCGGGCATTTTTTGCTTGCTCGCGGTCCCCAACGTCAAGTTGGCGACCGCGAGCGAGCAAAATCAACATCCCGGTGAGACTTTTTCCTCGTTTGCGATCAGCAACATCAAGTTGCCGATCGCGAGCGTGGAAAATATACCTCCCGGCGAGATTCTCAACACGGGGAGGTCAGGTTTCTCATTGCGAGTGGTCGCGTATTCTCGTGACCGCTCGCGATGAGAAACTACCAGTCCGTGTTGAGAAAGCTGCCGCTAGAGTACAAATCTACTCGAGCGGCAGAAACAACTGCTTGCACAGTGCAAGATGCCGTTTACAATGATTGCACAGTGCGGACAAGCATGCGACACTGTGCAATCAGTGCAAACAGCATTTTCCCTACCGCACTACGCAGTTCGCGTAGCTATGCATAGCTTGCGTAGTGCGAAGTGGTCTTCGCGTAGCTACGCATAGCACCACTACGCAAACTACGCCCAGAGTTAGTTGTGAGTCTGGCAAGCTGTCCGGGTAAAAAAGCTAAATTAAATTTGCTAAAGAAGGACACATTAACACACAAGTTCCTCTTTCTGAAGGGGGCTCTTTTATGTGTGAATGAGGATACTGTGCTTCAACTGAAAGCTGTCACTCACACAGAAGGGTTTCAATCAGGGCCGGCGCTAGGCATGGGCAGTGTGGGCAGCTGCCCAGGGCCTCGCGCTCAGGGGGCCCCCTGCTTCACTGTGAAAGGCCACGCTTTCACAGTTAGCCTCCAGGGCCCCCAGCCCCACGCAATCAAATTACAAATGCGAGGTGTCTTGACCTTGCTGTCAGGGTGTGATGGCATTCCTGGGGGCGCAGAGGTGGGGGGGAAGGGACAAACTAAGTAGGGACTGCACAGCAACTGGGCCAGCAATTATGTTGGCTCAGTGTCAGGGGCAAGGCAACACCTCTGCTAAGTTCCAGCCATTACCTTTCTGCATTTTGTTGCTAGGAGACAGAAGGCCCCCTTTGTTGGCAGAACCAGCCAGACACAGGTAAGGAGAGGTGGGTGAGGGGAGGAGGGAGCAGCCAGATCAACTGGCTCCTGTTTACTTTTGTATCCCCTGTTTTTTTATGGGAATGTGCATTTAAAATGTATGTAGAACTGTCACGGTAGTGTTTTACAATATGCTTCTTTACTGCTTGGAGGCCCAGGGGAGGGGGCCCCCTTTCCCTGGGCCTCTAGGCACTAGAGCAAGATCCAGGTGTGGGGCCCCCTCCTTGTGCCTTGAAGCCATTACTCCCTCTTTCCTTTCTTCATCCCCCACCAAAAAAAACATGCTTTCCGGAAAGGTTGTCTTTTTCTGACATTTTTCACTTTAAATGTGCTCCCTCGGGACGGACAGAAATAAAAGGTTAAAATTGAAAAATAACTAAAGCAAGACAGTGTGGATCGAAACAAGTGGCAAAATTGATTTTAATCAAACCCAAAGCACATTAGCGCCACTTTAAAGAGTTTGCCAGTGAAGCGCTACTTCAGTTTTTAGGTTTCGACCTGGCGAGGGCACTGCTTGCAGTGCCCCGCCCAGGGCGAAAACTTTTGTCAACAGTATGGATGTTCGGCACGCCTCTGTTTCCCATTGGCTAGCTCCATAAATGGACGCTAGCCATTGGCAAACAGAGGCGTCCGTCATCCTGCGAGGCGACTCGTGGGCGTTCCTGTGATCTTTTTCTCATCCTGCCCCTTTTTGCTCGTCATGCGGCCGTGGGCGGGGTTTATTTTTTTTTGTCCTCCATGTTTGTTTTGGCCATTCCGAGGCCGACCGCAGACGGAGGAAGTCCAGGTCCAGGTGAGTGCTGGCCGTTTCCGCCGCCCCCCCCCTCCCGCTGTCCGTGAGCCCGTCCCCCCTCCCTGAGCCTGTGTGTAAATGCGTCGTAAATGCTTGTTTTTCATTCGACTAATAGTGAAAAACCGGGCGAGGGTAGATTTATAATTGGAAGGAACTATGCGCCCAAGAAACATCTTCCACTAAATGCTTGTCTTAAACAATCTTCTTTGAACTACTTCATTAATATATAGATCTTACCCCTCAATAAAAATTGTCGGTCCTCTAAGAAGGCGCAAAGAAAGAAAAGACCAACCCTGCACTTTTGCTGTAAACTCCACTTTCCATCGCTTTATTTACTTGCAGCACCCCCCTCCAAGCACCCTCCCCGCCCTCCCGAGTTCTTCTCTTTATGATGCAAACTGAGCCACTGGAGCAGCGCTCTGCAGCTGTATAAACCGAGGGAATGCACGTGATACCGACCACGAGAGGTGCCAAAATGCAAGCTGTAGGTCACTGAGGGTGTAAAGAAAGTACACTTCATAGTGAATAACCCGAGCACTTATGTCGTGTAGCCACAAACTCTTGCGAACACTTTGTTTGGATTAATAATCCCGCCACCTGCAGACACAGCGTTTCTAAGGAGGTCTAATTGCCGCCAAATCATTATCTATAGTTTGGTCACTGCTCGCGGGCGGGTTGCTCTTAGCAAATTTAAGGTCAAATATTTCTCGACATTTTAGCCTAGTTTAAGTACATGAAAGCACGTGTAAACAAGAGATTGGGTTTCAGTGTTTTCTGTTCTTGGCATTTAGTGTTTTAGCTGTATGGGGTAACCGTAACCCCCAACAAAAGCTAGGCGTATCTTGGTACTGTACATTTGTTCCTCTAGCCAACTTCCAGCCAGGCTTTATCTGCGAGTGCAGTGTCTGCTCTGGGGTCCCCTCACACTTAATTTTGCAGCTCCACTACATTTAGCATCCCAAGGCTTACTGGGAGCTAATGTTTTTGACTGGTAGGGGGTGGCGTTATTCCCCAAAGTCAGCGAACTTGCTGTCGCCCTCTCTGCCACGCGTTAGCCTGCTCCTTCCCAGAGAGTTCCTTATATTTCCGGGGCCCACTATATGTTCTATTTGGTCTCTTCGGACCAGGGCTCCCTTCTGTTGCTTCCTTGGCGCGCACTCTTGGCCCTTCACCCACGCCTATTTTGCCTTCTTCCCAGTGGAGCGGCTCCAACGGCGAAGAAGCTTTGTTATGCGCACCATTAACAGCGGGCCTTTACCAGGCTACGTCTGCACCCCTACCCCTACCGCACTTGTATCTTCTGCGCAGGCTGCTCCTTCATGCATCTGTGGCGTGGCATGTGAGGGGCACAGTATGGCACGGGCGCCTGCTTCCTCCGACAGTTCTTCAGGGCCGCGTAGCATGCCCGTCAATGTTCCTTTTTAGACCCTCATTACATAATAATGGTCACTGACTGCATCCTTGGCGGAAGCTGAACATGAGGAAAAGGGAGATTTCCAAGTCAGGTTAAGGGCCATCTGTCCTTTGAATCGCAAAGCACAGACTGTTTGTTGTTTCAGCGGCGTGCAAAGAGTACAAACAAGCATTGGCAATGGCAACAGGTCCGACCTTAAAGGAATGTGGTATGGTAATGTGAAGCATTACCAGTAGATAGCATAGGAATAGATATGTATTGTTAGGAAGCAAAGAACGGTAGAATAATATTGGTGTAGGTAAATAGGTCAGGTGACACTTGCACTGTCAAGCTACTGTCAACATAAGCACACTCCAGGCAGTCCCCTCTCCTCGGTATTTGATAAAATTGAGTGCAGATTGTGAGTGCAGAGTGCAAAGTGAGTGTGCAGAGTACTGAGTGAGCAGAGTAGTGAGTGAGCAGAGTAGTGAGTGAGCAGAGTAGTGAGTGAGCAGAGTAGTGAGTGCTGAGTGTGAGTGCTGAGTGTGAGTGCAGAGTGCAGAGTGGCTAGGGAGTGCTAGGGAGTACAGAGTGACTAAGGAGTGCTAGGGAGTACAGAGTGACTAGGGAGTGCTAGGGAGTGCAGAGTGACTAGGGAGTGCTAGGGAGTACAGAGTGACTAGGGAGTGACTAGGGAGTGCTAGGGAGTGCATGTGTGCATATACTGTTGGCTATCTTCAAATGTTTTTAAAGCCCACATAGAGATCCATGCTTCTGGCTATGCATTTGTTCACATGTGCACACACAGATGGCCATCTTTAAACTGCACTTAGAGATGGGTGCCACCTGCAGTTGCGCTCAGAATGCAGCATACAACAATAGGTTGTGAGTAACCCTGGGCGTAGGACTATGCTACGCTCGCGGGGCGTGCATAGTTGGCGCTACTACGTGCTATGCGAATTGCACGTAGCACTGGGCAAAAACGCGCAGCGGGCATTTTTTGCTTGCTCGCGGTCCCCAACGTCAAGTTGGCAACCGCGAGCGAGCAAAATCAACATCCCGGCGACACTTTTTCCTCGTTTGCGATCAGCAACATCAAGTTGCCGATCGCGAGCATGGAAAATATACCTCCCGGCGAGATTCTCAACGCGGGGAGGTCAGGTTTCTCATTGCGAGTGGTCGCGTATTCTCGTGACCGCTCGCGATGAGAAACTACCAGTCCGTGTTGAGAAAGCTGCCGCTAGAGTACAAATCTACTCGAGCGGCAGAAACAACTGCTTGCACAGTGCAAGATGCCGTTTACAATGATTGCACAGTGCGGACAAGCATGCGACACTGTGCAATCAGTGCAAACAGCATTTTCCCTACCGCACTACGCAGTTCGCGTAGCTATGCATAGCTTGCGTAGTGCGAAGTGGTCTTCGCGTAGCTACGCATAGCACCACTACGCAAACTACGCCCAGAGTTAGTTGTGAGTCTGGCAAGCTGTCCGGGTAAAAAAAGCAAAATTAAATTTGCTAAAGAAGGACACATTAACACACAAGTTCCTCTTTCTGAAGGGGGCTCTTTTATGTGTGGATGAGGATACTGTGCTTCAACTGAAAGCTGTCACTCACACAGAAGGGTTTCAATCTAGCTAGGGAGTGACCAGGGAGTGCAGAGTGACCAGGGAGTGCAGAGTGACCAGGGAGTGCAGAGTGACCAGGGAGTGAAGAGTGACCAGGGAGTGCAGAGTGACCAGGGAGTGCAGAGTGACCAGGGAGTGCAGAGTGACCAGGGAGGGCTAGGGAGTGCAGAGTGACTGCAGAGTGCTAGGGAGTGCAGAGTGACTGCAGAGCGCTAGGGACTGCTAGGGACTGCAGAGTGAGTGCTAGAGAGTGCGGAGTGACTGCAGAATGCTAGGGAGTGACTAGGGAGTGCAGAGTGACTAGGAAGTGCAGGGTGACTAGGAAGTGCAGAGTGACTAGGGAGTGCAGAGTGACTAGGGAGTGCAGAGTGACTAGGGAGTGCAGAGTGACTAGGGAGTGCAGAGTGCTAGGGAGTGCAGAGTGCTAGGGAGTGCAGAGTGACTGCAGAGCGCTAGGGACTGCTAGGGACTGCAGAGTGAGTGCTAGAGAGTGCAGAGTGACTGCAGAATGCTAGGGAGTGACTAGGGAGTGCAGAGTGACTAGGAAGTGCAGAGTGACTAGGAAGTGCAGAGTGACTAGGGAGTGCAGAGTGACTAGTAAGTGCAGAGTGACTAGGGAGTGCTAGGGAGTGCAGAGTGCTAGGGAGTGCAGAGTGCTACGGAGTGCAGAGTGCTACGGAGTGCAGAGTGCTAGGGAGTGACCAGGGAGTGCAGAGTGCTAGGGAGTGACCAGGGAGTGCAGAGTGACCAGGGAGTGCAGAGTGCTAGGGAGTGACCAGGGAGTGTAGAGTGACCAGGGAGTGCAGAGTGACCAGGGAGTGCAGAGTGACCAGGGAGTGCAGAGTGACTAGGAAGTGCAGAGTGACTAGGGAGTGCTAGGGAGTGCAGAGTGCTAGGGAGTGCAGAGTGCTAGGGAGTGCAGAGTGCTAGGGAGTGACCAGGGAGTGCAGAGTGACCAGGGAGTGCAGAGTGACCAGGGAGTGCAGAGTGACCAGGGAGTGCAGTGTGACCAGGGAGGGCTAGGGAGTGCAGAGTGACTGCAGAGTGCTAGGGAGTGCAGAGTGACTGCAGAGTGCTAGGGAGTGCAGAGTGACTGCAGAGTGCTAGGGGGTGCAGAGTGACTGCAGAGCGCTAGGGAGTGCTAGGGACTGCAGAGTGAGTGCTAGAGAGTGCAGAGTGACTGCAGAATGCTAGGGAGTGACTAGGGAGTGCAGAGTGACTAGGAAGTGCAGAGTGACTAGGACGTGCAGAGTGACTAGGGAGTGCAGAGTGACTAGGAAGTGCAGAGTGACTAGAGAGTGCTAGCAAGTGCAGAGTGACCAGGGAGTGCAGAGTGACCAGGGAGTGCAGAGTGACCAGGGAGGGCTAGGGAGTGCAGAGTGACTAGGGAGTGCTAGGGAGTGCAGAGTGACTAGGGAGTGCTATGGAGTGCTAGGGACTGCAGAGTGACTGCAGAGATTAAGCTAATGGCAATGTAAATGACAATGCCATTTATTTATCTGTTTTCAAAACCAACACATAAATACAAATTTTGTCATTTAAATGCTTGTTATGAGATGGGGCAGAGGCAGGGTGACAGACGGAGGGTGACAGACGGAGGGTGACAGATGGTAGGTGACAGACGGAGGGAGACATAGGGAGGGAGACAGAGGGAGAGAGACAGAGGGAGGGAGAGAGATAAGGAGGGAGAGAGACAGAGCGAGAGAGACAGGGAGGGAGAGAGACAGGGAGGGAGAGAGACAGGGAGGGAGGGAGACAGAGGGAGGGAGAGAGAGAAAGAGATGTGGGTATGCCGGGTCTGGTGGCTCAGTGGACAAAGGCTTCTGCTGCAGGGACCTGTGTTAAACCTCATGATCACAATTTTTTTTTGCTTTCCCCCTCTGACCTCGCCCCCACCGGTGCGGCCCTCAGCCAAAAACCACACTGTGAATTTGCCCCCCCCCCCCCAGAGAAAGTTTCCGAGTACCCATGCCCTAGAGGGTCAGTGACCCTGTCATTAAGGTCACAGGACCCTTGAGCAGGGAGGCTCTAAGGTGGTGGGACCGGTGACATCGCACTGAGCGCTCACTTCGGGTGGGGGCGTCATCTTTGCAAGTATATTATGTTTTTAAAAGCACTTGCTGCCTCCTTCCTGGCCTCCAGCAATTTTCGGCAACAATAAAAATGTCATGATAACACCAGTGATTAATGTTCCTCCTTGAGAGAGATCGAAGTTTAGTTTAGTAGAAGTTTTGACTTGTGGAAAGGTAGAGCAGAGGATTGTAGGGCCCGATTCACAGAATGAACTTAAGACTCAATCCTAAACTTACTACTATTTTGGTATTCACAGAATGCACTTACTACTTTTGGCATTCACAGAATGAACTTACTACTTTTGGCATTCACAGAATGCACTTACTACTTTTGGCATTCACAGAATGAACTTACTACTTTTGGTATTCACAGAATGCACTTACTACTTTTGGCATTCACAGAATGAACTTACTACTTTTGGTATTCACAGAAGTTAGGATTTTGTCTTAAGTTTGTCTTAAGACAAACTTAAGACAGACTTAAGACAGACTTAAGACAGACTTAAGTCAAAATCCTAACTACTATGAATACCAAAAGTAGTAAGTTCATTCTGTGAATGCCAAAGGTAGTAAGTGCATTTTGTGAATACTAATATAGTAGTAAGTTTAGGATTCAGTCTTAAGTTCATTCTGTGAATCGGGCCCATAATGTGCCTGCTGCAAAGAACATGGACCATGCAGATCACAAAGTGCACATATTGTAAATAAGTCAGTTAATAAGTCAAAATCCTAACATTGAACAGTGAGCTATTAACTGTCATCTAAGAGCTGCATGCAAACTTCAAGGTATAAATTGGAAGGTTATGTTTTTCCCCCAGTCTTTGGTTATCTTAATGTTGCAAAAAGGGTTCATTTGGATAGAATTCAATTCTGGCTATTAAAGAGAACCTCCAACCATGGTATTATGTTCTAAATTCAGAGTTTGTGTTTATCCAGACCAATCACTAATAAAGTATAATGCCTAGTAACATGATTGTCTGATGACTCCTACACCTTGTAGTCCTTTGTCTTATGTAACATTTCCTATACAGTGATTTACACATTTATGACAGATTGTCTCTGTATAATGTGTGTGATATACATTTCTCTGACACCCTATACTGTATTAGTAGCGCTGTAAATCAAATTAAATGCATCTGTCAGAATGTGTTATGGAGACTCGAGGGGCACTGTTAAAGGGTGGTAGTGAGGGAATCCGTGGCAGAGGAAGTAATTAGGGGCACTAACAAACATTGTTGCATAGGGCTCCACCAGCGCTAAAGCCGGCCACTTGCATTTCTACAGTTCTAACACCAAATCAAAAACGTTGATTTAAAAAAAAAAAACTTACATCTGCAGCATACCTTCAAGTCAATGTATGATTTAGTAGTGGTCTCGGTTGTTCTAAGTATTTTTTATTTATGTACAATCTTAATTTGTTTGTAATGGTGTCTTGTAATTTTGTATTGTATGTGTTGTGTTTTTGCACTCAACATAATTCTGGCAAGTAAAGAGCCCACACACAAAAAAGATTGTCCTACGACTCTTAGCATGTGCGTGTGGTATACTGGTGAGAAGATATACGTTAAAAGAAATTACTTAGTATTAATGTCATCCTAAGGTGGCAGCATAATAACACAAAATGGTAAAGGAGACTTTTGAAATGTGCAAGGTTTGCTTTTGTGTAATTTTATATTTTGAATGATCCCGCCCCTCATTATCTCAACAGGATCTCCCCCCTTTATGAGACAGAACTGGAATTTCTATCAAGCACTCATCTGGAGGGGGCGTGGCTTGGATGGCAGCGCAGGCGGTTGCCTAAGTTCGTGAGCTCCGTGACCCCGGGCTAAAAAACAGCGAGAAGAACGGCGAAACGGATTGAACTCCCGCACAAAGCGGCAGGAGGTGTATAGGAACACAAGGTGCAGCACAGGAGGCGGCTAGTGCAATCGGCACGTCGTGTTTGAAGCAGAATAAGCCAGGAACCCTCCGAGACAGAGGAACGGAAGATGCAGCCCAAGATGGCGGGGTCATAAAACCCAGCAACATCGCAACAGCTACGGCGACACTGGAGATTCTCACCAAGCTTGAGCCGGTGGCAACGCTGGAACGCGAGGGGGAGCGCCCGGTAGGATGAACAACTCAGGTCAGACCGGGACGAAAAGGGAATAGAACAAAGGCGGAGAAGCAAGATACCAGGCAATAAGGGTGGCCATCTTGGGTGTCCACGCTGCAAAAACAACAACAGTGGGCTACGAGGAGGAAGCACAGGAGGCGCATCTAGGCTGAAGGCGTCCACAAGTGGGAGGCTACACAAGCCGCCATACACTGAGGAGGGGGAGCGGAGAAGCGGCGCCAGAACGCGACAACTACCCTAGGCGCGCACCGAGCCCAGCGGAGGAGCCAACAGGCCAGGCGACCGGGCAAGGGAGACGGACCTCCACGAACACCGCTCAAGAGAACAACATCAGCAAGTAAGCCGCTTGCGTTTTAAAAATCTGAAGCACTTAGCATAAACAGCGTAAACAGCCGACTGGAAACAACGGCGGCCATCTTGGGAGGGGCAGCCAAGCGAAAACGGGCTCCAAGGCAGAACGCATGATCGCATGACAGCAGAGTGCGAGGTACGACCCTAAGAGAAGCCAGGGAAAGCAGGCACGGGCACCCTGCTCACAAGACCCAAGTGATTACCCAGCACAGAAGCCACAAGTCGCCTAGAAGACAGTAAAATCAACGGCGGACATCTTGAGTGGGGCAAAGCCGAGTGAGAACGGGCTTCGAGCGCACGTGCAGAACGCATGTACGCATGAGAGCAGAGTGCTGGGAACGATCCCAAGAGGTGCCAGGCAGAGTGCCCAAGTTACCTAGCATTAATTAAACGAGTAACACGACGAAGAAGACAGTAAATCAACGGCGGCCATCTTGGAAGTGGGCGAACCACACAAACACAAAAGAGGCGACTACGGGACGGTGTGGCAGAAGCCAGCAATTACTGGAAGCAGGCACCCCCAGAGCGGGACGACAACACAGGAAGGTACGAAGCTAGGGGGCGGTACGAGCGAGAGGAAATCAACGGTGGCCATCTGAAGTCAGAGTGAAGCAAAAGGGCAACAGCAACAAAGTGAAAGTAGCCCTGGCGTCAGGGCGAACCAGAACAAGGACAATAAAGTGGCCCAGCAGGTTCACGTTTGGGGGCACAGCAAAGACAGAGAAAGCCACGAACTACGCCAAATCCAGCCCAATACAGGGTGCGCAACAAGCAGACCAGCACAAGAAGGGCAGGCCACCCGCACATCAAGGAATAAAAGGGTTTAGCGGGATGACGACCAACGACATCAAAAAGATTAAAACAAATCAAGAATCACCAATCAAGCTGAAGACCCTACAGAACACGGAGACAGCGATGGATCTGCTCCTAAAGAAAATAACAGAAGCCAACGACTTGGCAAAAGCCACTAAGATCTCCATGGACAATGTCCAACTAGAACTCACAGCCATACGGGCCGACCAGAGTAAAATAGTGAGCAGAGTAGGCGAAACGGAGAAAAGAATCAGCGACATAGAAGACAAATCAGACACCATGGAAAAAGATGTTCGCTACATATCCAAGATCTCCAGCGACTTGCAAAGAACGCTAGCAGAACAAGAGGACAAAAACAGGAAAGGGAACATCAGAATCCTAGGTATACCGGAGGAAGAAGAGGAAGAAGCAGGCTCATGCGCGGCGCTACTCGAAGTTTTGATACCCAAGCTGACTGGGCTAAACTTCTAAAGAACATTCGAAATTGACAAAGCATACAGAGTGCCGGCCACAAGACAGCTGCACATGAAAGGCCCGAGAACAATCATCTGCAAACCGCTGAGAGCTAACCACACGGATGCCATCTTTGCCCATGCACGTAAAGGCCAACCCCTCAACTGGAAGGGCAAGAAGATTATCATCACCCAAGACTTCTCTAAAGGCACAGTAGAGACAAGGAAGGCGTTCCTGGCACTGAGGGAAGCAATGAAGAGGGCCAGGATAACTTGCAGCTTTGTGGGCCCAGCAAGAATGAAGATAACAGACAGGAGAGGCGCGCAAACGTTCGACGATCCAGCAGAGCTACGCAGATACCTTCAGGAACCAGACCAAGAAGAGATGGAACAAAGAAGCCCGGGAACGGCAAAGAGAAGAGCATCCTCAGACGGCTCGGAGACAGGCGAAAATGGCACAGCAGGTCATGGCTGAAGGGCACTGTCAAGAGACGGGGTCGATCTGACATTTACCCAAATTAAACACTGCTACCTCAATTGGAAAGACACACCTACCTCATGATGAAAGAATATAGAACTAAGCTAAGACAAAAGAGAGTCATCCCAGGGAATGGACACGAGATATGCACGAGATCCAGCCAAGAACACAGCCAAGAACACAAAATCACTCAGAACTTTGAGCCAGACCTGGGAACAGAGACGGACAAGATATCCTTTCATCAACGCTTAACAAGGAAGGGTGCGGGGGGAGGATCTAATGTACCCGGGGGGGCGGAGGGCGGTGAACCGCTGCTGTCGCACGTTTACAGTACCTTGACAGGGGGGAGGGGGGAGGGGGGGAGGGAGAGGGGGTGGAAGCAGGGGGAGGGTCATGCAGCGCGGACAATCCTTGCTTGGTGGGGCTATCAACTTTTTTTTTTTTCTTTCTTATTTCTTTTTCACCTACTTACACATACTTCCCTATCCCAACCCAGACCCCGGGGGGGGCCCAAAGACGGGTGGCGAGAGGTGAGTCCACTCCGAAGGCAGAGATCATATAGAGGTCAGAACACAGAGAGCAGCTATCCTATAGGGGAACCATGAATACTCACAACACTCAAGGCCTAGCACAGATTACAGCTGACATCAAGATTGTGTCACTGAACGTCAAAGGCCTCAACCACCCCGTCAAGCGACGGAAAACACTAGACTACCTGAATAGGCTCAAAGCCGACGTGTACGTGCTCCAAGAAACTAGAGTGACCACAGAGGATGCTAACAAACTTAAGGCAAACTGGATAAGCGACATAGTATGCTCACCAGCAGTCAACAAAAAAGGAGGGGTGATAACCATTATAAGCAAGAAAGGGAAATTCAAGACTCTGGGCAGTGTAGCAGACACGGAAGGCAGGAGACTAGTCACAAGCATCAAAAGAGGAGAGGAAGTAATGCACATAGCTAACATCTACGGGCCGAATGCCTCAAAAAAAAAGTTCTGGGAGGAGGTAGAAAGCGAGCTCAGCAGGATCCCACTGGGAGAACTAGTGATAATGGCAGGGGACATGAACGAGGCGATGGATAATGCCACAGACAGGCACCCGCACAGGCCAAGCCATGCCACACAAGAACAAAACACACTAAAAAACCTTTGCACCAAGCTTGCACTAGCGGACCCATGGAGACTACAACACCCCAGTGCCAGGGAGTACTCATTCAATTCAGCACCACACAACTCATATAGCAGAATAGACTATATCCTCATGTCAAGCTCACACACACACCTGACGGACAGAACGGAGATAGGACCGATAACAGTCTCAGACCATGCCCACATCTCCCTCTCCATAAGTGGGAAACACAATGAGCTACCGAACAGGGGGTGGCGTCTCAATAGTGACATACTTGAGGATCCCGCCAACACCGGGGAGATTGAGGAGGCGATCAAAGAATATCTCTTATTTAACGACACAAAGGACACAAAGGAGGAGACACTGTGGGACGCGCTCAAAGCCACAATAAGGGGGAAACTTATAAGTATTAAGGCAAGAATGAACAAAAAAAGGAACAAACACATTAAAGAACTGGAAGAACAAATAAAGGAACTAGAGAACAACCACATCGCAAACATACTAGACAGGAATACACTCACAACACTAACAAAGAAAAAGTATGACCTCAACAGATTATTAAGCGAGAGGGCAACGACATGGATAAACAAATACAAATCCATAAACTTATGCTCAGCCAACAAAGCAGGTAGGGCACTTGCAGGGTACCTAAAAGCCAAACAGAGACAGCACTCAGTTGCAGCGATCACCGACACAGACAACATAACGCACACAGGGAACAAACAAATCCTCGAAACCTTCAGGAGGTTTTACAAAGACCTATACACCGCAGACAAAGCACTAAAGGCGGATGGAGGGGCGAGCCTTCTCGAGAAACTTGACCTACCCAAGCTAAGCGGTGAACAAAGTGAGGCGCTAGACCAAAACATAACAAAAGCAGAGGTAGGGATGGCCATAGACGCACTAAAACCCAACAAAGCCCCGGGGCCGGACGGATTCACAGTGACCTTTTACAAAAAGTTCCAAACGCAGCTTAAAGAAATACTAGTGAGAGTATTCCAGACTTGTGCAGAGAAAGGAAGCATGACAGACTCAATGGCAGAGGCAAACATTATTGTCATCCCCAAAGAAGGGAAGGACCCACAATTCCCACAAAACTACAGGCCAATATCCCTAATAAACGTAGACTGCAAAATCTACGCTAAAGTAATGGCAGCTAGAATAAACACATACCTACCCACCCTCATACACAAAACACAAGTGGGATACCTGAAAAACAGGCTCTCACAGGACAACACGAGACTGCTCTGCCACCTAATAAACCGCACGGCAAACAGCACAGAGAAGGCAGTAATGATTGCACTAGACGCAGAAAAAGCCTTCGACAGAGTCTCGTGGCCATTCCTAAACGAATGTATGCGCAAATTCGGATTCGGAGATAGATACAGAGGAATGATAATGTCCCTATACAAAAACCCCCGAGCTCGAGTGGTAGTGAACGCAGCAACATCAGAAACATTCACCCCAAGTAGAGGGACGAGACAAGGCTGCCCCCTGTCACCAGGATTATTCCTGCTGGCAATACAACCCCTTCTCCACATGATCAGAACAAACATGCAGATCACAGGTGTGAAAGTGGAGGGTCAAGCCTTCAAACTCGCAGCCTATGCGGATGACATCCTGATCACCACAAGCAACCCACGGGAGTCAATCGAGGCACTGGTACAAACAATAGAGGAATATGCACAAGTCTCAGGGTATAAACTCAACAGGGATAAATCAGAATGCAAACCAATGAACTGCCACACTACCAGAGCAGTACTAGGCAAGTCAGGCCTGGCGTGGCAAACGAAACCCCTAAAATATCTGGGACTCCTCTTTGGGAAGGACCTCAGATCAACACTAGAGCACAACGAGGAAGCAATGCTGAAAAAGATTAAGACGAAGCTAGACACATGGGGACCCAAATTCGTCAGCTGGTGGGGCAGAGTAGAGACAGTTAAGATGATGATCACCCCTATGCTCAACTACTTGCTGTCCATGCTACCACTATCACTAACGACAGACTTCCACAAACAAATCGACAAAGCCATTAACTTGTTCCTATGGGGAGGTAAAAAACCTAGAATAAGTCTAGCAAAGCTCAGGCTGAAAAAAGAGCAGGGGGGACTAAACCTCACAAACTATAAGGCCTTCCAGACGGCATGCCTTGCCAAACAAGGGCTACACTGGGTAGCACCAACACCAGAATATATGCCAGTATGGTTGGAGCTAGAAAGGGGCATTCTAGGAGGAGCAGACCCAATCATGGCCCTCACGGCAAATAGACACCCAGAAGCCAAAAACTCAATAATACGGAACACAAAAATAGCACTACTGAGATTGGATAAAGAACTAGAAGTAAGCATCAGAGGCACCACATGGGAGTCATTATGGTACAACACCAAAATCACATACAAAGGGAAAACGCTAGACAGCAAAGAATGGCTCAGCAGGGGCATAACAACACCGTCACAACTAGAGGCAGGAAACAACCCACTCACCTACAAGACGCTCCAACAAACAACTAGCCTACCAGACAAGGAATTCTATGAGTTCCTAAGAATCAAAGCAGCCATCACCAGAGCGAACCTCTCCAAACACAAACCAACCATCATACAGTATGCACAGAACATAAACACGGCAGGTCACCAAACAGCGCAGATCTACAAAATAATCACACCACGCAGCACCACTCTTAATGACAAAACAATAGCCTTCTGGGAAGAGACCATCCACAGACCGCTAAGTGAAGAAGAGAAGGCCAGATTATGGACATCAGCGTCCAAAAACAAGATCACACCACAGTTAGCACAAACAAAATACTGGATTCTACACAGACTACACTGGACACCGGCGAAACTAGAGAGAGTTGGGGCTAGCGACAACAGCGAGTGCTGGAACTGCCACAAAGCAAGGGGGGACCTAGCCCACATGATATACGACTGCCCCAAAGTCAAAGCGTTCTGGAATAAAGTATACAACCTAATAGACTCGATCACGGGATGCCAGATACAACGAGGGCTAGCAGGGATAATCACCGGATTCCTTGAGCCACAACTCCAATCCAAAGAAATACGTGATCTAGTCGACATGCTCCTGGCGGCAGCTGTAAAAAATATTCTGGGGTACTGGAAGAACTCCAGCAAAGCCACTTTCAAGCGCTGGTTCAACTGGGTAACATTCCTTCGAGGGGCAGACAACATCACCGCCAAACACAAGGCAGCGAACCACACAGCCAAAGAGGACATGTGGGCAGCCCTAGACGAGTATCTGATGCAATAACCCCCCCCCCCCTTTTTTCTCTCCTCTTCCTTCTTTCTCTCTCTCTTTGCCACCACCGGGCCAAGCATACATGTAAAAGCAGCCCAAGAAAGACAACTGTATACAATGTACATGTGAAACTTATTCAATTCAATAAAAAATTTTGAAATAAAAAAAAGCACTCATCTGGAAACGATCAGTTAACATTGCGTGAAAAAACATCCATCTTTCTAAGACCTGGAACTAGCTTTTCCATCCAATGTGACAAATGTAATCCATTTAATACAGTTTGAAAATATATGGACTTATTTCATTTGTATATTTATCTTTTTGTCATTGTTACTGATATCCACGTTAGGTCTCTTCAGTGATGCCAAATAAGATCAATAGTCCCACGATGTCACTTTCTGTGGTCACTTTTTGTGATGTTACATGCAAATTAGAGGGGCCTCACATCTTCCCTTTCGCCCGGGGCCCCAAAAGTTCTAGGACCGGCCCTGGTTTCAATGGCTAAAATATGCTGACCCATTGGGTCAGTGGGTGTAAAATGTGAGTGACACTATAATAGTCCAATCGATGAAGAGAGCTGATTGAAACCACTTGTTGGGGTAGTTTATAAGTTTTTCTTTAAATAAAAACAAAAGGTCTTGGAGACCAGCTGACTTAAAAAGCTCCTGCAAGCGTGAGATAGCGTGAACAAAAGTGTAGGGTTGTGGAAGAAAGAACCATAAGGTTGAATGAAGGCTAGGAATACTTTTTATTGTGCACCGTGGCATGCGGCAGTGACAGTGGTGTGCAACTAACCATAAAAGCCTCTGCACCAATGTAATTTTCATACATTAAACACCGCCCCTGCCTTAGAGCTTTAGTCTTTAGTTTTCCCTCTAAACTCTCAAATCATTCCGTGTTCCTAAGTAATGGCTACAATGTAATCCTTTGTGTACTATAGCTTATTGCTATCTTTAATGTCATGTGCTCCGCGGATATGTAAAGTCAGCTTACCACTGTACTCTTACGCATCCCGGATTATGTACCAAAGGGGGCCCGGACGATTGTCCATGCCTTAAAACGCCTCCGAGTGGAAGCGTGGAAAGGAGACCGGTGGTTATCCATTAGCTTGAACGGAAATCCTTCTACACTGGGGCTCTCACATTGAAGCTCCATCTTGAATTCCAGTCCTGCTGCCTGCAGTTCGGCTTCCAATGCAGTTTGATGCAATGCTTAACTTGTGGAAATAGGAGTGCAGGTGCCCAGGGCTCCGCTCAGAAGCCTGCGGTTGGTGCAATTGAAGGTCGGCGTGCCAAATACCAAGGCTGCGCAGTCTTGAATCCACCTCGTGCCTCTTTAATCAATCACCAGCAATCCCCTGCCCCTTTACCTCACATTTTCAGTTTCCTTTCTGACGTTTTTTCAGTCATTCTCTTTCCGTTTTGTGTATTTCTCCCTCTTTAGTTCTTGTTCTTTTCTCCCAAAGTTTTCTATAGTGCAAACTTGTCCCGAAGGTATCAGGTATCAGAGCGCTTTACATGAGCCCAGTTTCGTTAAAGATGGACACATTCATTTTTGTTAGGCACAGGGAGATTAAGGGGCAGATTTACAAGCCCCTTGCGACACTTTTACGCCACCGCTGAGTCACTTTTGTGACGCAGCGGCGGCGTAAACCATGCGCCACGTTGTGACTTATTTACAACGTGACGCATCTAGGCAGATGTGTCACATTGTAAAGCCCTGCGCCACATGAAACCTGCGTCTGGTTTCATGTGGGCGTTCTGTCGCAGGGTGGGCGTTCCCTCGCAGGAAAGCCACGTAAAACTGACGCAGTGAAATCTACAAGATTTCACTGAGTCAGTTTTACGACGCTGCTGCGTCAAATCCTTACGCCTGCTTGAAGCAGGCGTAAGGAGTGAGGCACCATGTTGAGCATGGGAGGCCCCTGTGCATTGCAGGAGTTGCGTCGCGCTTGCAACGCGACTCCAGCAATGCGCGGCCCGTGCGCCTCAAGATGCGTCACGCATCTGCCCCTCCTTGTAAATGCGACGCATCTGTGGTGGCGCAAGGGGGGGGATTATGTGACGCATCTGTTCTGGCGCATCCCTGCTGATTTGCAGAGATGCTCCAGAAGACTTAAATATGCCCCTAAGCGTTTTGCTTAGAATCACAGAATGTTGGACGTCCCTGCCGAGACTCGAACCCGGTTCCCCGGGTTTGAGATCCACCGCCCTAGCTGTTATGCCACATCCTCTCCCACTTGTAAATGCATGATGAAGGAAATTGCTGGTCCCCAAAAACGAGTGCAGGTGGCCCCCACTGGCAACCACTGGCTCAAATCAAGCATTGGTTCGATGGATGCTGCACGATTAGCTAGACCTAGTGGGTGTCCAACGTAGGTCCAGAAGGGCTGGATCTCTTCAAGATTTTGTTGCTATTCACATAAAAGAAATTAGCATACAACAAATGTAATCGGAAATCGTTTACACAGCCAGTGGTTTTGCTGAAAATCTGCAGTAAGCCAGGCACGTCTGAGCTTGCAGGACAGGCAGACTTCAGGGTCAGAATAACTCTAACAAGACACTACTGAAAGGGCCCTCGATTAATGTTCGCTGTGAACCTGCATGTATCAGAATAAGTGACAGTTGGCTCCTATAAAGCATAACTGCCACGTTTCCCCATCCAGTCCCATTTTTATTTCGAATTCTGGCATTTAAAGTAGATCCAGTTTTATATTTGGTTAAACAATAGTACCAGCCCCAGAGTTCTAGAAAGAAAAAACACACAGACTGGCGGAACTAGGCAGGCATGGCCCTGGGGAACCTAGCCTCATGGAAAACCCAAATCATTATGGCTGCTCGCACACCTTGGAGTCGTGGGTCAAAGGGCACAGTTGAACTTGACCTCTGCTAGACGTTGCAGCTCATAGTTAGGGAGGTTAATTGTGATGAGAGCTGTCCAGCATCACACCTTACCCCTCCCCTCACTAGGACGAAGGTGAGGAAACGTGAGGGACGTGCGGAACTCGCGAGAGTTCGCACGTCACCAGGCAATGTTGTTTACAGTTCTGGCTGAGTGGGGCGTTAAAGGTGGAAGTATTTCTATGGTTGTTTTCGAGCTGTTCTCGCCTTCACCTGCACGTCGCGTGAATGTTCGTTTACTGTACCAGTCTGTCCTTGACAGCCTCTCCTGTTGTGCTTCGCACCCTTCCCTACGTAAACAAACTTCCAAATGTCCTTGGCATATGCCTAATGGCACCCGCTGTTAATATATGCTGAAAATACCTCTGTGCCAACAGCATCCCCAGGGTATCAGGTGTGTTTTGGGCCTGATTAACACTCTGGACTAAAAACTTGAGGGGTGTGGGGGGCCCACACGCATAATAGTTATTACATTTATTGTGCCAGTATTTTTACTAGTCCTATTGAAATTTGCATACCTTCCTTTGTGGGAATTATGCAAAATTGCAAAAATTACACGTTATTGTGCAGAATACCGTTTTGGTAGAATAGGCCACATTACAATGCACACGTTTACAACGCATGCCCATACAACGCAGTCATTACAACGACTGTGTTGTTACATCGCATACCATTACAATGCAAGCCGTTACAATGACTTGTGTAGGGGTTGTGCTGGAGTTTGGAATAGTTTAATTTACTATTCCAATGCCAGTCAGTAGGGAAGGTGTTAGATTTAAAATCTAGCACCTTCTGCCTCCTACAGCGAGTCGTTGTAAAAACTTACGTTGTAATGGTATGTGTGTAATGGTATGTGATGTAACAACGTGGTTGTTGTAATGACCGCATTGTACTGGAATGCGTTGTATTGCATTCGTTGTAAATTATGTTTACCTTTTGGTGCAATGTTTTAGCTCGAAGTGCGGCCTGTTGTCCATTTTTAGCATGAGGGCTAGTGTTAGTGCTAGATCGTCATGCATGATTGTAAGATGGTGTCAAGGTCGTCCCTTCTCCCACGCCCACAATGATAACATTTTAGAAGCGGAAAGAGGGAGATGTAAAGAATTCTTTTTTTTTGGAAGAAGGTGTTTTACCCATTGACTTCTATTGAAGCAGAGGCAATTTCAGATGTATATAAACAAAGCCACTTTTGCTTTAAAAATCGGGTCTATTGCCATGTGTGGATCTTGTGTGACAACCCAAAAAAAAGCGGCTCACATTCAGTTTGCCAGCGCTCTTCCGTGCTCCAGAGATAGAATTATTACCGCAATTAAATCTCAATTACATGACGTGGCATAATCCTGGACATTTGTTTATATGACAAATTATATTCGACTTTAGCAATAAATCAAGGCCTATATGGCCCTACAAACATACACAGGAGATTGTAATGACAACATAGAAACTTGCACAGTCTGTCTCAAACATCCCACCCAAGTACCACATGCCTGTATGAATGCCCTTTACCAGATTTAAAATTCGACACATTCACAGGGGCGACTTCTCCGTTATACTGGAGGAGAGTTGCCCCAATGAAATGCCCCCAGAGATGGAAAAATAAAATGGTAATGAATTTAATTCAATACCATTTTATTTTTCGTCACCCCATCCTGAACTGAGTGTCAGGGCCGGGGCATGGCCGCTGCTAAATGTCAGCAGCAGCAGGGAGAAAGGTGGGCTGCAGCTTGCACTTGTTTGTCTTTTTGGCCGGCCGTCTTATAATGGCCAGCCATACATGCGCACTGTAAACCTCTCTAACCCAGCTGTCATAAGACAGCTGGGTTAGAGAAACCAAAAACCTCCAGTCCTCTTGTGAGCACTGATAGAGGCCGCACCCACCAATCCTGACGCTGCTATGATGCTGTGAGAGCAGCACCAGTATTGGTTAAGAGAGCTAGCTGGGGCTCTGGAGATATGAGGGAAGAAGACCGAAGCAAGGAAGACCCAGCAGCAACCATGGTACATACTTCATTGTTTTGATTAAATTAAACCGCCCACCACCCATTTACCCGCCTTTCCACTCGCAAACGTTTGCAGCAGCCACTGCACATACATCAGTCCCCTGTGCCGTGGCGCCAATATATTTCTGCAACGAGTAGGGAGTCGATCTAGAAAACTGAAGCCAGAACTATGCCTCTATAGTTGGCCCATCTCTGCCAAATATTGGGGTATTTTTGAAGGCATCCCCTTACCTGATATCCCGCTACCTCGAGATCCATACTATAGTCTATCCCCTTTTTCCATGCCCCAGTGGATTGAAGTCTGTCTGCTTTCCAAATTCTGGCGATGTCCCTTTTTGTCAACTTAAGCCCCAGGAACAACAGCTGTCTTTTATATTTATTCCCCCATGCCCTCTATACTATAAAGAATGATCAGCTTAGGATCAAACGGAATAACCCAGGAGAGGACCTCCCCGAGGCAAGACTGCACCCCCCTGCCAAAAACGAGTCAATGCCACACAGCTCCATACTGTGTTGAGCAAGCTACCATCCTTTGCCTTACAGCAGATACACATGGGGGAGTCGATCATAGCCATACGCCAGAGGCGATGCCTCGTGTAGTAGGTTCGGTGCAGATATTTTAGTTGTATCAAGCGGAGGCGGGCTGATATCACTGCCGTGCAGGGAACCCTCAGAGCCGCCATCATTATCATCATCATCGAGAGCAGAGGTCTTCAAACTTTTTGATGCCGAGACACCCCTGTCAAAAACATTTAGGCGTAAGAACCCCTTCCTGACAAAAATTTCTAGAACTTGGGCCTCCTTATCATTGCCAACTATCAGCAACCATAAATGCCTCCAATTCCCACAGCAAATCATTTATACATTGGGGAAATAAATTAAACAGTGCTTAGCAAATCAAAGGTCAGTGGTTGAGGGTGTGGTCAAAGGTGTGGCTAAAACCAAAGGGCCTCATTTATGAGGCATTGGCTTAGGGCAGGGCCGCAAGTCTTATTGCTGTGCTGCCCTACACCAATGTGAAAGGGCATGAATGCACCTTATTTATGAAATATGATGCATTCTTGTCCTTTTCCCCCTATGTTGGCACACAAATTGCAGCCTAGCGCCTACATAGGCAGGATGGTCTTTGTGTAGGAAGGGGCACCTTCCTGAAGAAAAACAATCCGGAGAGGGGTTTTCCTCTTTCTATGTGTGCTGCAGAATGCAGCACACATAGAAAGAGGAAAAAAAGAGAAATTAAAACATTTCTCCTCGTTACGCCTGGTGTGGGGAGGCATTAGGTTTTGGCACTGCCCCAGATTTACATTGTTTTGTAAATCTGGGGCAGCATCAAATTCATGGGCGTTGTGTGGGAACACCCACCTCAATGCCTATGGAACGCCTACTTGACATAGAGTAAGGAAACACAGCGACTAGCGCTGATTGTCTTACTTCATATCAATGGGGCCATGCAAAGCCGCGCAGAGTGACTTTGCCTCACCTCATAGATATGATGGAGATGCTTGTGCTGCTGAAGCTTAAAAAAACTAACTCTCCAGCGGTGCAAGCCTCTCATAAATCAGCCCCAAACTATTTTGTTAGTTTTTTTAGGACTTTCACCATCAGGGAGCTACATATAAAATAATGGGTAGCTTAAATGAAAAATAAATTTAAAAAGTTGTTAATATATAGAACATTATAAAACTTCTATTATTTAATGCACTGCATAGGTCTGTGTGTAACCAGCGAGCCACAGAATTAACTTTGGTTGGTGCAGTGGAAAATAGTGACTCATGTATTTTTAGTGCTATGAGGTCACAGCCTATGACAGAAAGCACTGTGAATGTGTCAGTCATTATTTCATACTTGTATTACACACATTATAAGATAGACAGCTACAAAATGTGCAAATAGATTTAGGATAAAATGGAGCTTCCAAAATGTAGATTTGTGTAACATCAGACCATAAGTAATGCATTTTTTATTTGCATAACTGTCCCTTCAACACCTCCTCAGGGGTACTAAGCGCTGTGTAAATACAGTTATCATTAAAATCACACACTTCAGAGCCCAGTTGCTAACCACCACACAAAAAACACATCTTTGCCATTACAATGCTTGAAGTGATTCGAGCAATTAAAGCCAGAACCACTTTCAAACATCCTTTACATTTGTAGATTAACTCTGAGCACACATTTAAATGTCATTCAGGCAAGCAGGCACCCTGGCCTGAATGCTGATTTGAAGGATTGTTTTACCTGTCTGCTGGGCCTCTTCCTTTTACAGTACATGACGTTCATTTAACTTCAGCTGAAGTATTTTAAGGATTGCCTTTGACTTTGTCCAAAAGGAAGAGCATGTTTTGTATTCCAGGCAGAAGTTGCTCCTGGAAATGCGCGACCCCCTTCTGAGGACTCCGTGGCCCCCCTGGGGGTCGCGCCCCACTGATTGTAGACCTCTGATCTAGAGTGTCAACATCAGCCTCATATGGCACCCTGAGTGCAGGTAGTGTGTTTGAGCTGTTCATGACTAGGGGCTGGTATATCTTTGTGATCTTGCGATCACCCAGGTCTCCCAGTTGGAGCTTGCCCTCCAGTGGACTAAACTCTGGTAGTCCAGCGAGGTTCCGGAGACATAGCGTGGCCGAATTGCAGGCATTGATAGAATTGGCTACGGGGTAGTTGATATTCACCTGGCATCTCCTGAAATTATTTTAACACAGTGCCCCGCATAACATCTCAGAGCATGGAGGTTCCTATGATATGCCATTTCTGGAAGCCTTCTAACTGAGTCACCTGCTTGAGGACATTGCCCTGCCACAGAGGCGTACACTTTGTCAATTTCCCCACCACCTGATCTGCTGGAGGGAGTGTCTACATGTGTCTATATCTACTTGTGTGGCCGGTGGAAGGAGCCCACTATATAGGTATTCCAGCATGGAGGCATTACCCATCACCCATCTCTCATCCATATGCCGGGTCTCCCTGAGGGGCGTACCACCAGTGATTTATAATCAGGAAATGGGAAGTGATGTAGTAAGAGCATATGTCTGCAGCAGCCCTGCATCCACAGAATGTGGATTTGAAACATGTCCGAAGGGCAATACGTGCTGTTCCACCCCCCAGAGGGATCCACCTAGGACTGTGCTGATCTGTGGAATCCCAGACATTTTGTGTAACATGTTTGAAATTATGCAAGATTACATCGGTGATAAATACATTGCACCCATATCTATTTTTACACATTTTGGATATGCAATTACTTCATGTTTCCACAAAGCGGCATTCATTTCCAGGGACATCTTTTCCAGGCCGGGGAGCCGGGGGGGGGGGGGGGGGGGGTGACCACTATATCGCAGGTGATATATCACATGACCCACAGAACAAAATTATTACATCGTCTACATTGACTCTATCGTCAAGGTAAGTAGGTGTGGATTTATGAATAGCAAAAATATATGCTCACTTTGAAGATATAAAGGTGGCAAATTTAGGGTATGCAAAAAAAATGACGTCCGAGAAGAGCATGGTTATGGTTGAATACATTGAGAACTACCAAATCAATGCCAGGCGGCTGTCCTTGCAAAAATAATAGAAGCAGAGTATGTGTCCTTAAACCACATTGTCTCTTTTCTGCCCTGAAATGGGAAGTTGTTCTGGGAGCAATTGTAGAAGGTGAGAAGGATGTCTCCTTATTAAAAGGACAATGAACAAGACGGTCTCTAGGAACCCAATAAAAAGACTGGGCTCATATGGAGGGGTGCAGACAGCAGGGTAACACTAGGCATGCCTATTCGCTCATGTGCTGTCAGGGCTGCATCCTACCAAGCCCATCAACTCTCATCCTCACATGTGCTGGTTCCCAGTCTACATGGTGTCAGAGCCAAAACCCAAATAGGTCTTTTGACTGGTGCTTGTTTGGCTGTGAGAGCTTATGAGAGCTTAATAGTAGCTTGCGGAATAAGCCCTTGCTCATAATTTCGGCTTACTTCAGCTATGGTGGAATCAGGGCCTTTAGAAGTTTGTGAATATTCTGGTCAGGTTGCCAGCCTTGTTGTTTCTCCACTGCCTTCCTCATTTATGAGTTGTATTTATTCACCAGTAAGCAGGTTCCTTCCCTTTAAAAAATAAATACATAAAAAACAATATATAACATTTGTGCATGACTACTACTTATGTCACCAATTCCAATTCTTACCCTTTTCGTATCATTTTACATCATCTCAGCTTGGCCTGTGTCACTATATGGATTACTGGGCCTTCTCTGAATACACTCCTTTCGGTGTTTTGGCATGTGGTACCCCACCATCCTTGCGGCTAAGCTGTTTAGTCTTATTATACATGTAATGTGCATGTCTATCTCTCACATACTCTCAGACATCAAACCCCCTGGTGCTGCATACCATAACACGATAATTGCATCAACATGGTCATCACACATGATACGCAAACACTTAGTCCAAAACAAAAACAACACCCTCTCAACCACTCTCCCTACGCGGTGTAGCATGCTATCCATATGGGTAAGCACGTCAGCGCCCCATATAGGGGTAGGAAGCATCACACAAATGCTACAATACAATATAATACAATCTAGAGGGCATATACTGTGTAAACTTGGAAACAATAACTTCTCATTTGCCCCAGTAAACTGCTTGAGAAGAATACATGTGGGTTTAAAAGTTATTCTATCACGAAAGGGTACTAAACTAACTAGGACTTATAGAATGCACTTCCTATGTTTTAACATTACTCATTAAAGCCTATGGATGAGACGGCGGAGCATCAGGGCTCATATGGTTTGTATGCACAACCCCTACTGACCCCTAACTGAAGTCTTTGCCATGTGTTACTGTGGCACAGAACACCTACCCATTATTCCTCTCTGGTTCCAGTGGAAGGGCAGTGATTCACAAAGACACCCTTATCTTGGCTTTGTCATGGGGCTGAGACTCTGTAGACAACTCTGAACGCTGAAGGTGCCAGGCATTATACAGTCACACACAGGGGTCACTCGGAACCACTTACGGATCATGGTTGTGAACCCCTAAACGACTCATCCAAACTGCCTCAGAATTAAATCATTGGCTTATTTCAGTGGAAGCTGATCTTGGTACGAAGGCTTGTGAGGATATGGCGTTCTGTGCAGTACCACCGACCACACGCTTTTTGGTTGGCTTTTAATGCAACTTTGACTGTGGAGTACTGGGTCCCTAATGTCCAGGATCTCAGTACCGGTGTTCTTTTCCTAAAAACATGTCCACAGTTGGCATGTATGCACCCCTTTATGTCCCTAGTAAGTGGTGCCCTGGGCACCTAGGGCCTGAAGACTGAAGAGGGTCCTCTGGGAACCCATCACTAAGACCAGCTGGCATGCCCCTGTGAGGTGAAAAAATGACCAAGTCGACATGGCACACTGACTGTGTGCCATGCCAGCTAGCACTGCCTAAGATTATAGGTTAGTCACCCTTCTAGTAGGCTTTACCAGTCCTAAGGCAGGGTGCACTATATCTCGGCTGTGGACAGACATAGCTGCATGAGCAGAAAAGTCTCCACAGTAGTAGGGTCTATTCCTTAATGTTGTAAATGCCAGGGAAGCCATAGAGAGTACATGGACTGGGAACTTGACAATTCGAGTTCCACAGCACCATGATCACTTCACTAAACCCAGGAGTGTTTGGTACCAAACAGCTCCTTGTACTTAATCCACACTGAAGCCAGTGTGAGATGTATTAAAACATGTACTCAGAGGGCACCTCAGAGGTGCCCCCTGAAAACCTACCAACACTGGGGTGGACTCTGAACGGCTGTAGGCAGCCAACCACCACAAGACATGCTTCTGGACCCCTGGGCAGAAAGCCCCTGCTCTCTGGGACCAGAAACAAAGCACATCCTGGGCGGAGGTGTCACACCTTCTCCCCAGGATGGGCCAGTGCTCGAAGGGGGAAGCTTCAAAGGCCTGCCGCCTTTGTAATTCGACCCCCAGCCTCTGCTGCTAGCAGCAGATGACAGCCTCTGGTTTACACCCCCACTTTGGACGAGAAAACGTAGGAGAATAGGAGGTGTGCCCTCCTCTGCCAACTCCACCCCTAAGTTGGGGGAGGCGAAGTGAAGCACATCTTTCAGTCCCCGCTATGTTGAAGATAGGGTAACCCTTCCAATCAAGGCTAGGTCTATGCCCCTCCCACAGGAGGGTGGTATAATAGAGGGTGTAGTCACCCCAGATAAGGTGCCCATTGGCCCTATCTACTACTCCCCTAAAATGCCCCTAAACCCCATATAATTCCTTGCTCTCTCCATTTGTTTACACATGTAAGAAGCAAGAAGACATCCCTGCAGAGAAGACTGCCTTGGTCCCAACCCTATCGGCCTGTCTGGCACTCATAAAAACACCAGTGAGTCGTATTTGTTAGTGGGGCCGTCCACTGTGTTTGTTGCATATTATCATTGAGGATAGGGATGTACCCCATATAATTCCTTGCTCTCTCCATTTGTTTACACATGTAAGAAGCAAGAAGACATCCCTGCAGAGAAAACTGCCTTGGTCCCAACCCTATCGGCCTGTCTCCAACTTTTGTGAACGTGCTGACCTGTCTTGCAGCCAGTGACTTGTGAAAACCCTGGGAGGATTGTTGCCTTCAAAAAAGACTCCAATCTCCTGTGGACAGCGAGCCTGTCCAGAAGAAACCGATTTTAAGGGCTCCGGATCCAGCTGGAACCACGATCCCTGCCCATTCAGCAGCCAACGCCCAGAACCCAAGTCTGAGTGGCTCACATGTGCAGTGAAGTCTCCCCGGCAATCCTGACCTCATGTCCAGGCTTGGCTGACCTCTCCTGATCTGCATGCGGGTGCCTGCAGTGTGAATCCCGAGATTCC
Source organism: Lissotriton helveticus (assembly GCF_964261635.1). Taxonomy (NCBI): domain Eukaryota; kingdom Metazoa; phylum Chordata; class Amphibia; order Caudata; family Salamandridae; genus Lissotriton; species Lissotriton helveticus. The sequence goes on from NC_136073.1 coordinate 741,207,203, forward strand.
CCCCCTGACTGCGACCGTCTCCGGTAAGAAGACTCTGACATCGAAAGGCACCCCTGCAACTGGAGACATTGGGCCTCGGTGAGGTGAATCAATGGTGCCCCTAATACCACCTACACATCTACTTACCTCTGCTGTCATTGGTCTCCCTCCTGCAACCTCCGGTGCCACCCGCAGCCTGTTTGCCTAAAGAAGAATCTCTATTGAAAAGCATTGGGGGATGTATGACATTACAACGCATGCTTTTACATCACATGCTTTTACAACGCGGTTTTTACAACGCATACCATTACAAAGCATAGTGCTTTTAGGCGCTGGATAGTGAATTGTTTAATTTACTATTCCAACTCCAGTCCCCGTGGATAGTAGGGAAGGTGTTGAATAGTACATTAAACCCATTCCCTATCCTAGAGCGTTGTAAAGGTTGTTTACCAGCATTGGGTGCCCGACACTGAATTTGCACCCTGCACCCAGCCGCCCCTGTGCCGCTGGTGGTGTATGTTAGGTGCTGCTTTGTGCCCCCCCTCCTGTGCTTGTGCTAACCCCCAAAGCATGGCCCTCTGCAACCGATTTACCTACCTGCAAGCAGTGTGGCTCCAGGCACCCCTAGTCTCAATTGAAAAGCATTGGGCCGAACTCTGATTTTGACCTCTGCACCTGGCTGCCCCTCTGCTGTTGATGGTGCAGTTTTGGTACTCACCTTACCCTTGCTGACTTTCGGACCTGAAGACTGGAATTGTAAGTGCTTTACTTACCTGTTTAACCACAATATGTTTTCTCCATGTAATAACATTGAACTCTTCTGAAAAGTTTCCAAGTGTCGAGTTTTCAAAGTGCAAAGTATTTTTATTTAAAAACGTAATTAACTTATTGCAAAGATCTTGGTCTTAATAAAAAGTACAAACAAAGTATAATTTTCTAAAAATTGGTCTGGATTAGAGTTTTTTTAAACCTCTAATAAGACCCCACTTACTTTAAACACCATAACTGATACCTCAGGGACCAGGCAGGAGCTCAACCTGGTTCCATATACACATCTAAAAGTATCTCAACTTAAAGATTTGTGCAAAGCATGGAAACTTGCCATGGGTCCTAAACCCACAAAAGCCCATTTCCAGCAGTTGACGGCAGATGACAAGGCCCTTGGAAGTCAAACTTCCCCCCAATTGAGAAGAAGAAGAGGAGGGGGTGGAGGAAGAGGACACTAACTCCATCACTACCTCCTCAGATAGCAACACCTCTGGTGGATGTATCCCCATTAGTATCCCTGATGAGGTAGCTGTAGATCCAGATCTTCGGAAACTGGCCAGGAGGATAGTTCTAGAAGCTGAACGCCTAGCCATAGAAAAAGAAAGAGCTGAGATGAGATGGGCCTAGGACCCATCTCTGGTGGCAGCAAAATCATAAATAGGGAGGTAGACTTTATTGACTCAAAAATCCCCAAAAGGATTGTCCCTAAATATTTTGAGAGGGATGATATCACTAAGTGGTTCATTACATTCGAGAAAGCCTGTCTTGGTAGACGGTTCCATAGGAAGCTGGGGAGTGCTATGATATCCTATAGGAAATGTTCTCAGGGAAGTGAGGTGATAGACTCCTGGCACTCAATGAGAAAGACGCTACATCCCATAACCTTACGAAGGGTACACTGATTGAGGGCGTTGGATTCAGCAATGAGGTGTATAGGAACAGATTCAGGGAGGCCAAGAAAACCCAAGGCCAATCCAGGGTAGATTTAGTAGATTATTCAGTGAAAACACTAGCAGGTTGGTTAAATGGTAACAATGTACATGATTGTGAAGGGCTTTATAACTTGATAATGAAAGAAAATCTCGTAAGTAAATGTGTGCATAAAAAGTTGCATCAATACCTAAATTCAATTTCAGCTTTATTTGAGTTACACTCATAAAAGCACACAGTAAAAAAAAGAACAATTATCTCCCGAACTTCACATTAATAAATGTTAAAACTGATTAGTATATACATTCTAAAAAGACATGGTAAAAGACTTTGAGCACATTAAAAATGTGAAATCTATCACAGTACAGATAAAGTGCATTAATGTAAAATTCACCCTTGGAGCCCATTTACAGCTTCTTGTTTAGCCTACAGTCACGGAGTGATCATAACATGAGCTTCTGCCTTAGAGTCCAAGCCCACCCAAGATATTTGGCTACCGCTGTCGAAACTAATGGCAAAGTGCTGGTGCATATTATTCTTAGTGCTACTGCACTACTTTTTGTGCCCATGGTTCTACACATTGGGGTTAGCCAGACTTGTCTGGGACCTTCATAGGCAGGGCAAATGAACAGAAAATGGGCAGTTGTTTCCGGATATCTCTGGCAAGCCGGGCAAGTGTCCTCGCTTGCCCCAGCCCACCTTCCAGTAAAGGATTTAAGTGGCAATGATCCAGCTCTAAGCTGGAAGTAAAGCTTCCTGTCTCCGGGTTTGGTGATAAAGTCCCACTATGGTTCTAATTTAGGAATAACTTTTGCCTCTAAAAAACACCCTGTCATTATAGAGGAATCTGCGTTACTCCAAATACGGAACGCCACCTGTTCCCAATAGATCTCTTTTAATGTCTGTATTGATGGGATCAATTCTGCCGCTGGGTCTTCCCAGAGCATTTGCATACCCATTCCCGTCAAGGTCTCACGAAGTTTTTTTAGCCAGCCAATCTTGTGGAAAGCATCCAGTTTGATGACGTCCATGAGACCTTCAGCATAGTGTGAGAGCTCCGGCGTGGTCCAAATTCTCCGCCAGTACAGAACAGGGCGTAGCCTAGCTATATCTGCAACAGCCCTTCTTCCCAGGTCGTACCTTAATGGGTTCAAGGGAGTACTCTGCGGAAGGCCAGTAACATTTCTCAAAAATCTGTTTTCAGAAAGATATAGCGGAGTCAATTTTTCGAAGCCCCATAGCTCAGCGCCGTAAAGCGCTGAGCTCAGAGCTTTTGCTTGATAGACCTGGAGCACTGCCTTAATTGGCTTGGTTGACAACTTCCTGTGTTCCAGGTTCAGGACCCCTGAGACTTGACTGTGTTTTAGGGCAACCATACTTATGCGTTTATCCCATTTGCTACCTTTTTCTATATGCATGCAAAATCGTTGATCCTTTCCAGAGCTTGTCCACTCATATAGAACTTCCCTCTAAAGTTCGAGGGTGGGTTGAATGCCATGAGCTTGGATTTTGCCACATTCACCTCCAAGCCGAGGTCAAAACAGAATTCCTCGAACACTGCCAGCGCACGTTGTAATCCACTTTGAGTTTTAGATACAATGAGCGTGTCGTCCGCAAACATTAGTATAGGCATCCTGACTCCTGCCAACTTAGGTGCATCTGTGTTTACTGATGTCATACGGTCCACCACTCCATTGACATACAACGTGAAGAGTGTAGGGGCCATTGCGCAGCCTTGGCGCACTCCACGTTCGCCGGAAATTCGGAAGTGATATTCCCCTGGCCACCCCACTGAATTTTAGCATAATTGGCCTCATGGAGCCTCATTACCAGGGTCAAGATTTCATCTAGCATACCCAGTTTTTTTTTAGGACTGCCCATAACTTGGAGCATGGGACAAGATCGAAAGCAGCATGTAAGTCCACAAATGCCGCATAAATACAGCCCTTACCCAAAAGCACTGTCTTCCAATGGAGTAGTGTAAATCGGAAAACCTGATCGATTGTGCTGGTGAATTTACGGAAGCCCGCTTGGAAGGAGGACAATATATTATTTTCTTCCACCTAGTCTAATATTTTGTTTAGGGTCATCCTCCCAACCACCTTTTGGATTGTGTCAATGAGGCTAATGTGCCTATAATTGCCAGGCTGTGTCTGTCCCCTTTTTTATAGACAGGAATTATTACAGTCCCCCCCATGATTTCGGAACTGGTGCTCCCTGGGCCACCGCATTAGCCAACAATGTAATGTACATGGCCCAACGTTTTTTGTCGTGCAAGAAGACATCAGATGGAACCCCGCCGGGGCCTGGTGTCCTCCCCCCGTCACAGAATTAAGAGCAACCAGAGCATCATTATCATCAAAAGGGGCATACATATACAACTTTCTTTACAACTTCCACAGGGATTTCATTAGGGTTACACGCATATTGTGGTTTAAAATAATTTATCCACTCATCCTGGGAATCAACCAAGAGTTGGGTAAGAACCAGAGTGTCCAAAGCTAGACATGGTGGGGGTGATCAACAGACTTAGGCCAAAAAGACCCCCAGAAAAGACAGTGGGCACTCTGACAAACATAAAAGTAAAGAGTTCCATGTAGGCCACCAAAAGCCTGTCCAGGAGGGTGGGCCCAAAACACCTCACAGACCAAAACTGGTTACCAATGTAAGAATTGGGATCCCAATAGGGCATCATGTTACAACTGTCACAAGAACAGACACCACACCAAGGACCCTAGCTGTACTTAATAAAACCTCCTAGTGTAACTCCAGGGGTTGCCAGTGTGCCTTTGAAGGTGGTTCATCAGATGAGGGCATCCTTCTAGGATTAAACTGGAAAGTGGGCCCAAAATGTGAGTTGGAGATTTCAGAGGGGAGTAGACACTTCCAACACCTACTGGTTAATTGAATGTCAACCACTGCCCTGAGAGATACCTGTGTTAGTCACATAGTTGTGCATGAAATGCTGGTTCTCTCAAGCCAGTACATCCCAGGAGAGACGACAAGAGTAAGGGCCATTCCAGGGGAGGCCACTATTAGTTCTGTGGTTGTAGTGCCCTTAGAGACAGATGGTTCCCTTAGTTGGAGAAGGGTGGTAGTCAGTAAATACCTCCCCCTTGATTGTCTCCTTGAAAATGACCACCCAGAGGTTACTCTGAGCCAAAATAAGTGTCCAGTGTCAGGCCTCACCCAAGAAACCTGGGGGGCTGAACATGCAGCTAATGCAGATAAGCCCCACAGGAAGATGCCAAAGAAGAAGTGTAGGAAAGATGGGTAACTGTTAGCCACAGTTCCAGTAAGCCAATACGATTCTACACCAGTAGGGGAGAACTCCAGAGTTAGCACTAGTGAAGCTCTACCTGCCCCACTAAAAGTCCTGCATAGTCAGGCAACTGTTCAGCCTGAGTTGATGGCTCCTCAGGTGACAGCAAAGAGAGTGGAAGTAGGTTGCTCACTACCAGAAGTGATGAACCCCACCTAAAATAGCAGACAGGTAACCTGCACCCAAAGAAGCCTGTAAAATAGACCCTTCCTCTATCAGTGAAGAGCTAAAGGTGTGGCTCTGGGCACTGACAGCTGTCAGTGGCCTCTGCTGGCTGTTAGTCTTTATGACTGCACTGTTCTTGGCATGGTGGTCTGACTCCATGCCAAATAGCATGTTAGGCTCCCTGACCCCGTTGGCCATCTTGGGGTTACTCAAGCTGTGGGTAACCTCTCTAGGTAAGCTGGGTGTTTTCTGGGCTGAGACAGAATTTGCAGTGGTGGAGACGTCTGATCCCAAACTAAAAAGATTGGGTGAAAACACTAGAGAGTTAGAAAAGGAGCATTGGACGTTAGGTCCTAAAACTGTTGAGGTAGGCAAACTCCTCGAAGGGACTGAACTGGATAGAAGGATGTAAGCCACAATAGGCCCTGCAAGAACCAAGCCATTTTTCCTACTTGTCGTTGCCTGACAGGCTAGGTAGGCTCTCCCAGATGATGGCTGGGCCTCCTGGCCTATTGGCTGGGAGGGGGCTTATGTGAGAAAATTGGGTTCTGTTGCAGTACCCCCTCCCACTTTTTCCCTGGCTTTTGATGATGCAACTTTGACTGTAGAGTACTGGGTCCCTGCTGTCCAGGTTCCCAGGACTGCTGTTCTATCCCTAATAAATGTCCACAGTTAGTACTTCTGCTCCCCTGTAAGTCCCTAGTAAGTGGTACCCTGGATACCTAGGGACTGGAGGCTCAGAGGGCCCCCTGGGACCCTCCCACTAGGACCATGCCACTGCAGCTGGCATGCCCTTATGAGGTGAAAAAATGACTATGTCGACATGGCATACCACCGGTATGTCATGCCAGCTAGCACTGCCTAAGATATAGTTAGATCACCCATCTAGCAGGTTGCACCAGTCCTAAGGCAGGGTGCACTATATCCCAGTTGTGGACATATCTGCATGAGACATCACTGATGACATCATCCAGTGAGTGTAAGTATTTCATAAACATTTCTGAAAGTTAAAGATATATACAAAGCTTAGACCTAAGTTATATTACTATTCTTTTGTACTACTAATCAGTATTATTGTTCCTAATATATGTCATCAGTGTGGGAGTGGGTGTCTGAGTGGCTGTTTGGGTGTGTGAGTGGGTGTGTGAGTAGCTGTATGGGTGAATAAGTGGGTATGTGACTAGCCGTATGGGTGAGTGAGTGGCTGTGGGAGTGGTTGTATGGGTGTGTGTATGTGTGTGTAAGTGGCTGTATATGACTGTGGTGGCTGTGTGAATGGCTCTATGGGTAGACGAGTGTATAAGTGAGTGGCTGTATGGGTGAGTGAGTGGCTGTGTGAATGGCTCTATGGGGGAGTGACCGGGTGTGTAAGTGGATGTATGGCTAAGTGGGTGTTTAGGTGAATGGGTAAGTGAGTGGGTGTGTGAGTGACTGTTTTACATAATAAGTATTTGTGCGGGTGGCTGTATAAATGAGTGCGAGGCGGGTGAGTGATTGTATTAATGTGTGAATGGGTATGTGTTTTTGGGATGAGTGAATGCGTGTGTGAGTGGATGTATGGGTTAGTTAGTAGCTCAATGGGTTAATTAGTAGCTCTGTTAGCTCTATAACTGAGAGAGTGGCTGTGTGAATGGCTGTATGGGTGAGTGACTGGTTGTGAGTGTCCATGTGAGTGTGTGAAAGGATATGTGAGTAGTTGTGTGGGTGCAGGAGTGAGTGTATGAGTGGCTATATGGGTCAATGAGTTGGAATGGTTTTGTGGATTTGTTAGTTGCTTATTGGATCTCTGAGTGGCTGTGTGAGTGGGTATATGGGTGAAAGAGTGTCTGTGTGAGTGGCTGTATGAGTGAGTGAGTGAGTGTGTTTCAGTAGTTGTATAGGCCTGTGAATGGGTATGTAAGTAGGTGTGTGAGTTGGTGTATGAGAAGTTGTATGGGGATATGAGTGGTTATGTGAGTGGGCCTGTAGATGATATCATCAGTGATGCCATCAAGCATGTCATTTGAGATGTCATCAATTATGTCATCAGTGATGTCACTGACCATGTCATGAGTGATGTAATATGTGAGGTAATAAGCAGTGCATGGCTGGGGCGTAAGTTCTAGTTAGCTCAGGTGACTATAACTGCTGAATTTCAGTGGTGGTGTGTGAGTGAAATCCGATCCAAACTATTATAAGATTTTTTAATTCTATTTCCTAACTATAACATCTCTCCAACCTTTTATTTCCTAACTATAACCTGTAACCTTTGAGAGTGGGTATTTGAGTGGCTGTATAGGGAGGTGGTTGCAGACCTACCAACTTACATGGTGCCACCGTGTGTCACACAATTTTAGCTTCCTTCACATGGACACCTGGTGAGGAGCCTAAATCACATGGTGGTCGGGAAAATTAGCTTAAAAATACTGTAAATTGAGGGTTTCCAGCTAATTTTCAGAGGCTGTAAGCAGCCAATGTCCCGAAAAGGTGTGAAAACATCCCAGGAGATCAGTGACAGCCTCAATTACCTTTTTTTTGTTTTTTGGGAAGGGGGTCGGGGCTTGGTGAGGGGCAGAGTGCCACTTGGTTAGCTCCAGGGACAAGGCCCCGCCCCCTCCAAGGCTAGCCCCTTCCCACACTGTAAAAATATTTTGCAAGGTGGCAGGTATGTGAGCAGGTTTGTGAGTCCCTGAGTGAGAGAGCGAGTGGGTGCATGAGTGTCTGAGAAGATCTGTGAGTGGTTATGTGAGTTAGAGTGGGTCTGTGATTGTGTCCACATGTGTGCTTGAGTGGGTCTGGGAGTGGTTATGTGAGTCTCTGAGTGGATCTGTGAGTGGATGCATGAGTCTCTGAGTGGGTCTGTGAATGGGAACATGAGTGTCTGAGTGGGTCTCTGAGTGGGTGGGTGAGTGACTAAGTGGATCTGTGAGAGCGTGCGAGAGTCTCTGAGTGGGTCTGTGTGGACTGTGTGAGTGTGTGAGTAAATCTGTGAGTGGGTGCGTGAGTGCCTGAGTGGGTCTATGAGTGGGTGTGTGAGTCTTAGAGTGGGTCTGTGAGTGGGTCCCTGTGTGTATGAGTCTCTGAGTGGGTCTGTGAATGGGTGAATGAGTGCTTAAACAGATCTGTGAATGGGTGCATGAGTGTCTGAGTGTGTCTGTCAGTGGGTGCCTGAGTCTCTTAGTGAGTCTGTCAGTGGGTGCAATGTAAAAAAAGTAGGGGGGCACACAGGAGAAGGTCCTCGTGCCAGCTCCCCCTGTGACAGTCCATTTGCCCAGCTTGCCTGCAGTCCGCTACTCTCTGCTGCGTTCAGTTTGTGCCTCCTCTGCTTATTTTCTCCTTGTTTTTCTGCCTCTTCACTGCTCACTCCTGCTCTCTATGTGGTCTCTACTGGCTCATTCTTCCTGGCATGTTGCCTCTTTTTGCTCACTCTTAACCTTCATTCTGCCTCTTTCTGCTTATTTCTGACCTCTATTTTGCCTCTTGCTGCTTGTTTCTCACCTCTATTTTCCCTCTTTCTGCTCACCTGCTCGTTATTTTGCCTCTTTTTTCTGCTCCGCTCTGATCTTTATTCTGCCTCTTTCTGACCTTTATTTGACCTCTTTCTGCTCATCCCAGGGCCCGTGGGTAAAAGCCTGCAAGGCCCCATCTGTCCCAGTCAGGTCCCCCTGCATCCTGCGGGAGCTGCATTACCACTGATGGAAAGGCAGCCCAATCTATGCAGGAGCTACAGTTTTATCTCTTTCCCTGCCCACATATCTGCGGCAGGGAAAGAGATGGAATCTCCACCTCCAGCTGACAGGAGCGCTTTAACAGCTCCCACCTGAAGGAACCAAAGTATATGCTTTAGCTTTGCGAGAGCTGTCACAGCTCATGACAAGTTAAAGCAAACACCTATGTGGCGGGGGTGGTTCCCGGGACATAGCAGGAGCCGGCCTTGAGGGGCGGTGGTCCCCAGGGCCATTATTGGCTCCAGAAGGGGGGGGGGGTGAACACTGCAACCCTCCTTAGATTTTGAAGGGCCTGCCCCGGGGAGGTAGTGGTCCCCAGGCTGAGAACGGCCCAGGAGGGGGCGGCACATCTCTGTCCCATTGTTTTAGAAGTGTTTGGCCCCGAGAGTGGTGGTCCCCAGGGGGGATCAGCGGACCCCTATTTGGTGTTTGTTAGCCCCAGATACAGGTGGTGGTCACCGGGGCTCAGAGGTGGGGTCCACGTGCCCCCCATCAATGTTCATATTAAACCCAGGGGAGGTGGTGATCCCCACTGCTCTAAAGAGCTCTTGGAGCAAGGTCTGTGCGGCTCCCCTCCAATATGTAAAGAAAGCCCCGGGGACGTGATGCTCTCCGGGCTCTAAGAGCCTTGGAAGGGGGGCTCCATTCGCCCGCCTCTTTTTTTTAAAAATAAATGCGCCTTGAACCTCGCCCTCCTGTCCTGGGCGCTCCATGAAAAACAAGTGCAGGAGTCCGCGGTTTGTTTTCTTGCCACAGATTTGCGGCTCCTTAGCGTTCTAGTGGCAATTGTTTAAGTGTTTTTTCGCCCTGTCGGAATCACAGGTGGATCCCAGGACCAAAGGTAGTGGGTCAGGGTATTCCTAAACTGCCCTTATTTCTTTTTTTAAACATTTTTTGTAGGACTCAGCTGATGCGGAGTCCCAAGATGGCTGCCAACACTTCCTGGTTGAAGTGTTGGCAATCAATCATATTTGAGCATGGGGACTGTCGGATCCTTGGAGAATCTGTGCCCCTATATATACAAATTTGAATTTCTTGAAATGTCTCCTAAACTGCTGAATGGATAAGCACCAATTTACAAGAAGTTCGCTTTCTGGACCAACAGCAAACTTTCTGCCAAATTTGGTGTAATTCCGTTCAGCAGTCGGGATGTAGGCGTGTCTAAAATTCCTATGGGACTTAACACGTAAAACACATTTTTTGTCCCCACCCATTTTCTCGGTCCTCGGTTGACGGATTGCCCCAAAATGTTTCATGCAAAACAAGAATCACCACCACACTTCTTTGGGAAATGTTCGTGAAGATTCTTGAAAGGCGCCAGAGGTATAGGCAAGACAAAAAATGCTTTTAACTAGTGAGAAAAGGTCCTAACTATAACTACCTACTGGTGACTACTAGTAGGTAATATCGGATATATATGCTTCACTGTCTATGTTCTTGCAACCCCAACGAAACTCACTGCACATAGACAGTACGTTTCTTCTTTTTTATTTATTACACCATAGTGCAAACATAGATGGACGGTCTGCGTGTTTCATCTCCCAGCCATCTACTGGACCATAGCCATATATGTATATGAGTGTGTGTGCATCTTCAAAGAGAGGCAGAGCTAGGAATAGTTTATCTACCATCCTTTACTCACTTATATCCTCTATGTTTAATTCCTAAATATTCTCTCCATGATATTCTTGTAAGTCGATATTCTTCGGCTCTATATTCAGTAATACAACCACAAAAGGAGTTCTCACATTGACTGTACTATAGACCCACAATCTGCCTCTAACCCCATAAATAAATAAGTGTTGTACCTGTCTATTGAGAAGTGCTTTGAAGCTTCCCCAGGGTAGACAGTGCTATACAATACAATACAATGTCATTTTAATACTGAAAGCATGGGATCATGAATGACAGCATGCAGAGTGCGGCAGGTTATACAGCTGAAGGTATACAGTTGAAGGTATCATATATGATATGGGGCAACACTAAAGTCTGTGCTGTGTTTGAAAGTATAGCGCACAGAACCAAACCGGCCATTAGGGAATTCGAAAGACAGTACAACATAGTAGTGTGACTGATAGGCAGTAATACTGTTGTGAGAGTGCTGCTTGATTCACTCAGCCCCAGCTCTGTCAGCCTTTAAAAGACCCAGGCTGTCAAAATAAATCTCTCACAGTACTTACACCTGCGAACTCTGTGTAGTGCCAATTGACTGGCATGCTACGTTACGCAGAACGTCACTAATTGATGGTCAATATGGAGTTCAAATGTCCTCCACCTCAGAACAAAAGCACGTTGCCAGCAGATTCTCTGGTGATATGGAAACATAGCGTGAGACATCGCTTTTCTTCATCAATCGGGCACCAGCTTCCGCTTTTTAAGCGTCTCGAGTTAGCTGCATGCATTGAAGGGAGCTGATATCACCCTGAATCACAGCAAGAGAGTTCTTATTGGCTACCGGCGCTAATCAGCCACGGCCTGATTGGACCAAACACTTTTTCACGCGCAGAGCCACGCAGCGGACACATGCTGTGGGTTTCAGCACTCATTTCCAACTGTTTCTTTTCTGTTTCATAGCCTAGGGCTTGCTGTACAGCGAGACTGGGCGGGTCTCTTTCACAAATGCCTTTCCTAAGAGTACATCTGTGGCTTGGCTCCTTCCCAGGTGATACCTCCTTCACACACCCTTTACAATTCAATCCTGGCAGCTCTGAGCATGTCTTGAATTCTAAGAAACCCTGCATTGTACAAGCAGTGCCCAGGAACAGGTACACAATCCTCAGGTAAACACACAACATCCGAGAGGCCAGGACTGGCTTAGGAGACGAATTGCAGTGCAAGAGCAAAGACAGAGTGGGGCACATTTACAAGCCCCTTGTGCCAGTTTTGCGTCACTTTTAACATGGGAAAAGTGACGCTAAAGTGGCGCAGTGGGCTTGTAAATCTGCCCCAGCGTGTCTGCCTTGTAGCTGCAGGTAGGAAAAATAATGCAGAGCAAAAAAACAGAAAAACTTAGATGGGCCTTGCAGTCTATGACACCTGTCAACATCAAGATGTGGGTGAATCCACCTTGTCACAAAAGAAACGACTCTAGCTGATCCCCCCCTAGCTAAGATTGGCCATGCATCAACAGTGACAGCGTGTCCAGCGGGGAACAAAGAGGATGGCTAGTGGGGGGGGGAGGGGGGCAGGTATAAATACTTGTCCCCAGCCCACAGCGCACCAGATATGACTCAGCAGAGGCGCCGGGCAAAGGTGGGACTCCCAAAGGAGGGGGTCCCAGCAACAGGGCCGGGGATGTGCCTAATGTGGCACTAAGGGGGGGCGCTCTCTTACAGGGCCCACTGCGCGCGCCACGGGCAGCTGTACATCCACCCAATGACTGCACCCGTGGGGTTCACCCTTGGCTTCAAGGGAAGCGCGCTCACGGGACCCACGGACTGAAGTCCACCAAGTGTAGGGTGACCAGGCGTCCCCGTTTTGCCAGGACGGTCCCAGTTTTTAACCAGCTGTCCCAGCATATTTCAAGAAATGTAGCTCATGTCCCTGGTTTTAAAGAGGGTCGACTGAAAACGGTGGGAGGTGTTTTTTATGTTTTACAAAGCAGGGAAAGTTAGCAGTTGTTTCAAGAAGGCAATTTAATTAACAGGCAAGCTACTGGGCTTAAAAATTGCATTTTATGTATTTTCTTACTGCCCTTTCTGTAATTCTCTGCTGAGGAGCACTCTCATTGCTTGAAGTAAAATTGTAGTCCTTCTTCTATTTTTGTGAAATGTCCCTGTTTTTTGCTTTAAATTTCTGGTCACCCTAACCAAGTGCCTAGAAGCAACTAAGTAATAACATTGTGTGCTGTACAAACAAAATAGCCATAAACATCTGAACGCGCCTCGGGTCCCATGGGGCTAGGCCATTGCGTCCACTCCCCTCCCTCGCTTTAATTAAGCACCAATGAGGCGTCATTGCCTCCTCAGAACCAGTCCCAAGCCAACCCCAATCCTTAAAGGCCCTCTTCCCTCGCCAGCTTCTCCTGTTCGTAAACAAGCTCGGCACAAACAACTCAGTTGTCCAGACAGGGAGAGCCTCTGAATTAAAGCGAAGAAGTGGCCAAAAGGGCTATGAGTAATGTAATTACCCATAAGTAATTGAAAAATTCACCCAGACTAAGGAACATAGGGGCCACGGGGAACAGAGAATTGCCTCCCTGCACACCCTTTCATGCAGTGCTTAATTTGTAAAAAAAAATGAAGTGCCAGTGCCCTTCCTGGAAGGCCACTGAATCCTAAGCCAACCATACCCTGCCAGCACTGCCAATGGAAATACCAACATGGCGCCTAAGCATCGCACTCCTACAAGTGTGACAATTCAGACTATTTCAAGCCACACACAGCTATAGTTATGGCGCGAGAGGCTGGTATTATTCATTTTCAATGCATATTGACTTAATAAACACAGTTGTGCACATCTCAGACAGTGCCACCATGTGGTGGACTGTCACTAGAGCCGGTGCTAACAATTAAGCGCCAGTGGCGAGCACCGGAAACCACCGGCACATATTAAGCACTGCTTTTATGCACAGTTTTCACTGCTGGCTTCGGGCACTTCTGCACAGGTTCAATGTCCATGAGGGCCAACAAAGGATTCTATGAGCCCTGGCGCACGCACAGGCAACAGCTCAGCCCTGCTTCCTCTGAGAATTCCTGGACCTATAGATTATATGAGAAGGTTTTACGTTGATGTTCACGTGGCGCAAAGTAAGGCAAAGCATTGATTCGAGTTAATTACCTTTTTAAACACATCGGGGCATAATGCTAAATTGAGCAAAGCCACACAAGCACTCAAGCAACCCTTAGCAATAAAAGCTTCACTGTTTCAGAGTGCTTTGAAGTGGCCATCAGGCGCCATGATAGCACTATATACAACGAACAATGTTGGCCAATATCACTGTCCAACGCTCACATCTCTTCACTTTAAGGTGCCCGTGCACAATTTTCACTCACGTTGTTATACTAAAACTCAACGCATGTCAAATTTGATTAAAGATGAGCAAACTGCATTTCATAAATCACAGGCCATCTGCACTCCAGCCACCTGATCTCACGAGAACTGAGCAACCAGTGCCTGCAATCCCTGGTCACTGACCAAGTTGTGTTACCAAAAAGTAGTGGTTTTCACCCTCTCATATATCAGGATCCAGGCTGTGACGCTGGTCATCTGCTGGAACCAAATGCGCCAGGATGGCTCAGTGAGCTGAACTTTGGCCTCTGACAATGGAGGTGATCGGAATGCCACAAGTTCAGCTCCCAGGAAGTCAGGCTCAGCCATCCATCCTTCCGAGGTCCGTAACATTGAGTGAAGTAATGTTTTACACCCTTTATGGAGAGAATTTCTGCATTAGACCCAAATTACTCCTATCCTGTTTTAAGCAACATTAGTAATGGTGGAACAGCAGGTATAATTGTTATTAAATTGTTGAATGACATGCATCTCACCACCTTAATAGCACTGTGCACACACCTCAAACCAAAGAGGCTCTTGGCAGGCAATTAAGCGCTGTTATTATTCCTTTACGCAATCTTGCCAATTGTATCTACCCTTGAATGATGAATGCTTGAGTGAGTCCTATCTGGAATAAGAGGGTTGCTAATTATTTTCAATTTTTTACGGCAGAACAGACTGCACCCATAACAAGGGTGTCAGACTGCTTTAAAGAAGACAATGACTGGTATGGTGCAGTACGGCAGTAGTACCTATAGATATGAAGAAGAAAGCATAACATTTGAATCAAAAAACGACCCAGGGTTAAAAAAAGGATGAAAGGCCTGGCTAGTCCCTCAAACATTATTTCATTTGGCCTCAACCTAAAAGAACTGCTGGGTTGTTCAGGCAAACTGCAGTCCCATCTCTCACGCTATTTTACACATTATGCTATTTGCTTGGTGTTGGCTGCCAGCCGTATAGCTTTTCCAATGTTTGCTTTTTGTTTGGTCAGGGTTTTTGCAGAACGTTAATGTTGGGGAATCTGGATTGGGCTCGCCAATCTTAAGAAAAACAAAAGGTGGCTTAATGGAAAATATTTTGGGGTTTCAAAAAAGCTCACTTTGCAATATTATTTATTCCCAGGCACTCACAGTGATGTTAGCCAATGGTTGAAGTGGGCTCACCCCTTGCCCCATGCTGTATGGTGTAGTGGGCAGAAGAAACATGTGAATGACATAATAAAAGACCAATGACCGTAAGGGCTGGCTGAAAGCCCATATAAGTAAGTATATTATACATATCATTTATTACTAAAATCAAAAGGTGTTGGCTGGCACCAAACCTGAGAAAAATAATGTGCAGTATGTCTGTCACAGTGATTGGAGCACTTCTTCAGACCTCGCCTCACCTCACGTACTGCGCCAAAACATGGAACTCCTCCAACCAATAGTAAGTAATGGTGTTGTTAAAATTCCTCCTTTTTAAAAAGAACTTTGGGCATTTAACGAGGTAAGAACGCTCTCATTAAATGCAACTACAATGGCTACGTTTCTGAATGCTTTACTAAGGTCCCTTTTCAGTAGGAGCACAACCCGATGAGCTGCACCTCGAAGCACGGATATTCAGCATGTTAGGACCATCCAGCACCTCAAATTGGAAGCGAAGTTAAGAGGGTGCGTCATGAAAGGGCAGGGTGTGTGTTTTAAAAAAAAAAATCCGTCGGTGCTGGAATCTTCTCCGAGGGTGTTGCGCAATGCCGTCTTTCCCAATGCGGAGCGATTCCCTGTTCCAGCAGAGGCCAATTATGAAACAGAAACTGGTACCGAGAGTTTGGCGCCAAAAGCCATGTTCGTCATAGAGAGAGATGACGGTCCCTCTCGCGGGTGGGTAGAGCCGGACGCACCCCTCATTGTGTGAGCACGTACTGCGCAGGATGGCTGACATGGGTGGTTGGCACAACAGGAAACTGAGATTTTTTTCAATAACAGGATGCTATTGACAGGCGCCCAGCGCCTCTTGGACTGGAGCAGATTAAATGAAATTTCACCTGTTAAGGGAAATTAGTATATTTGACGCTCACACACACATTCTCCCTCCCTCCCCCCACCGATCGGTCCTCAGAGTGTAGGTGACCCAGAGCGTGCAAGCACACACATCCTGAGTGCTTCTGAAAGCCAAGAAGGGCTGAGCCAAACTCAACTGCAGGACAGTCCTATAAGGATTTGGGGGTCAAGGGTTAAGACAAAGAAAGGGGTGCCTCTAAAATGTCAGTAGAGATGGAGACCCCCTAGCACGTCTGCCCAGTAGAGAAATTCTGGAAAATGTAAGATTAGAGGGTGCTTGCCTCTTAAAAGCCAGTAGAACCCCAGGCTCTGTTACATCAACTATATAAGGAAACTAGGAGGTTTTCACGTAGAAGGGGGTCTCTGAAAGGGCAATAGGCTCCCTAAAATATTGGTCTTAAGGAAAATGTAAAGAGTTCTACCTTGAAGGGTGCTTCAAAAACCAGTAAGGTTGGAGTAGGGCTCTTGCTATGAAATGTGGTAGATTGCCAGATTAGTGAATGCTGCTAAAAGGGGCGGGCTGGTCACATTTATATTTATTTCCAGTTTTATATGGCGTGAACTTAACCGGAAGGTATAGGGCCCCTTTATACGAGCACCAGGTACATTACACAAGTGCACAGTCATTATTTTTAGGCACAGGGAGATTAAGCGATTTGCCCAGAAACACAGGATATAGTGACGCCAAGACTCAAACCTGGTTCCCCAGTCTTAAAGTGGACAGCTGTGGCCGTTCTCTCCCCCACACAGATATAACATGTCAGCTCTTCAGGGAACATTGGAGATTTCTGGATAGGAAGCAACTGTACTATGTGTTCTTCGCTTCAGGAGTGAAATGGGCCTAGTGATTTTAGTGTCACAGTCTCCCTAAAGGCTTCTAGCAGTACTTGTTCCCTTATAGGCAGTGCCCCTAGAATTATGCAATCAGTGCATTTTACACCCAATTATGGATTTGGAGAATTTGCAGCATCATCCAATCTCTACTGCCTAGTGTGCAGATTTTAACAAAAATATTGATTCAAGCTCAAACGGATCAAAAGTTGCAAAAAACCCTGCAATATTTGTTTCAGTGGAGCGGAAGGCCCTTCGTAAAAGTTGTCAGCTTCCTTTTCACTTGCTTGTTGTTGGTTGTAAAAGTATATGTGGTGAAACCTTTGTCCAGGCAATTTTAACATATGTAAAATGCCATTAAAATAAAGTAATACAAGATGTGCCATATTGTGGAATATAATTTGCATTTTCTCGCAGCATAATTTAGTGTATCCTTGCATAATTTAGTGCTTCCCGGATGCATATTTCCATGGCCTGGTTCATAGGACACTAGGTTCATGGCACATGCGTTCAGGAAGTCCTTCTTACTGAAGTTTACCTACATTGAGTAGTGGACTCGGTCCCATGTAGTTAAGCTTTCATGGAAATGAGTCATTCAAGGCCATTTGTGCCCATTTGAGGGCCACCAGGAGGACCTGGGTGCCACTGGGGAGACAAAACACACTTTGATGCATGCTGGTCACTCTTTTCAGTGTTTCTTGTCTGAATCCCACTTCAACCGGTGGTGGTTTGGACTGACACAGCAGGCCTAAAGGGAAATTTGGAGACATCCAGACTTGTGTATGTCTCTCAGGACCAGCAATGGAGTGGAGGAACCTAGAAGGAAAACTGGAGATTTACAGACAGGAAGGTACTCCAAAAAGCATGAAGGTCTTGCTGGAAAAGTAGCTAATGTGGCCGACCTTTATCCTAATTGAGATTCTCTAAAAGGGAATCCGTCAAATCACATATGTGGCATGAAGGTGAACCTAGCAGATTTGTAAATGGGTAAAATCCCTTATGCGGATTGTGACGGTGCTTCCCAATTCTGGCCCCCGGGCCAACACTCAAATTTCTGGTAAGGGGAAGTTACCTATCTCCAGTATGCTTAGAACCACATTTATTTCTCCAGGTACAGCCTGAAAGAATTTGTAAGGGGAGAGGAAATTATGCAGAAAGAAGGTGCAGTGACTTTCATTCTGGAGATTATCACTCATTCCCAACCACAAAACTCAGACTAGAGTGAAACAGTCAGTGTGGGGTAATATGGCAAAGGGGTGCATCTGATTTTCCATATCGCAATTTTGTGGCCTAGAAATTGCCTCAAACTGTGAATAGCCACATGGCAGCCACACAATTTTGACCCAACTCTTATGGGCGTACATTACTCGCTAACATAGTCAGTACTGGGGTCTATCATTTATAACACAATACAGCCAGTACCTCTGAAAGGCTAGTAGGTTTAGCCAGTAGCAAGGATACTGGGAATTCTCACATTCTTCCGCCTCTGTCCCTGGTTCTATGGCCATATCAGATATTACTAGGTGCACCCTTGCTTGTGAAGATCTAGGCAGCTACCTGGTTTGAACTTAATTCAACTCAACTGTCAGTTGGACTGGGAAAGAGTCGGTCACATGGTAGCTCTCATGTTAAAATGGGACATTTTCAGACAAAAGTCTGCCCTGGTAACTCAGAATGGCTGAGGAACAGTCAGTGGAGATATCAGCGCCTGACATTTGACCCACTCTCCACGAAGATTTCGGAAGCGCATTTTCATAGCTGGACACGTTCCTTGGATAACATGAAAAACAGCTAAACACGGTGTTGGTTGAGTCTGGAAATCCAATTCAGTTAGTGGTTATGCTCTTAAACTAACCGAAAATAAAATGCAACAATATCACAATCTGTATATCAACCGAGTCACGCGTTCACATGACCCTGGTGCCTCGCTTCTAGACGAATTCTTCCCAAAGTCTTCAAGTGATGATAAACAACTTGGTTTTCTGCGAAACTCCCCTCGAACCTATCCTCTTCCTAGCATTCTAGGTGCAGGCAGGCTGCACGAGCCACCGCCTCACTCCGATTGGTTGGCATGTCGCACTTGCTGCGCGCAGATTGGCTGGAGGCCTGCTGTCCACGCGTTGCCTTCATGCTTACTGTACATTCCGTGCCAAGCCACGCTTTGTCTGTCTCGTGTTGCTGCAGCTGGCGTTTGATTTCCTGTGTGAGTCATGCTGTATTCGAAGGCGGTAGGGCACGAATTTCAGACTCGGCCTGCTGTTGTAACGTGTACAGCCCATAGCAATCATAACCCTGGCACCGTTTAATGGCAATTATGTATTTTTCGTGGGTTTTTGTTGTAGAAACATGCCACAATTTTAACGAGGGCGAAACTTGCAACGGGAGACTTCAGAAAATTGTTGCAAACGAAATTACATTGTAGGCAAATAAGACAATTTTGAAGCGAAATATCTCCTTATTCGTAGATCCCGGGTTTTCCATTGTGAGGTGTGATCATCGAGTTTTCTTTCCAAAACTGATATTTTTAGCTTTGCCTTTCAGCTTTATAAAATGGAAGTTACGACTGCCCCAATGCACAAGTAGCAAGCATTGGCAAAGCTATCAGGTTTCGCCAGCACAAGAGCTATTGGCTTTTTTAAAAACAGTTTTATATAGCACAAACTTAACCTGAATCGGCTATCAGAGCGCTTTACATAGCACCAGTTGCATTACATGAGGACACATTCATTTTTGTTAGGCACAGTGAGATTAAGTGATTACCCAGAATGTAGGGTGACCAACTGGCATTGGTGCAAATTCAGGATGGTGAGTGTAAAAATTCAGGACAAAGGGTCAAAATTCAGGACACAAATTCAGGACAGGAGGTCAAAATTCAGTACAAAACTTCAGGACAATAGGTAAGTTTTACAGATGCATCAGAGGTCGCGCAATAGTATATAATTAAGCCCAGCCATTTCTGTGAGAAGTTGGCCTGATATATGATGTTTCCAATTCTGGAACCACCTTGTATCAGTCCAAACAACCCTTATGGTGTCTGGTTGTAAGTCAACCTTATTAGACAAGCTATCCTAGGGGTAGCATGGACTAAGCAGCCTTAAAGGCTTAACTTAAGAGGTCGTGTTAAGCGAGCTGTTTTACCACATACAATCCTGTAATATCAAATGAAAGGACACCACACAAGTATATATTATAAAAATATATGTATTTATTACTAACTAAAAACAATCCCCAGTATTCTTTATGAATAAAGGGGCACAAGCGTTAAATCAAAAGCACAGTATAACATACAAAGTTGCACAATTTTGGATGAGGCCAAGGGGCCACTCAAACCATATACTAAAAAAATGGTATAAGAGAGACCATTCGATCAGTGGTTAGGCCTAGGGCCTAGGGAATCGCTGGGAGCAGTCGGGACAAGCAATGCTGAAGTCGGGAAAAGCCCGCGGGATTCGGGTGCAGTGCAGAAAGTGCACGCATGCATCAATGTTAACCAATGGTGCGTAAAAGTTACAAAGTTAGAGTTTAAGGACACTTCCGCTGAACCTAGAGGAACAAATCTTAAGACACAGACCCTAGAGGTGTGTCCCACTCTTATTCGAATCTGGGAGCAGTGCCAATGCACTTCAGATTATCCTGATGAAAGATAAGAAACGAAACTCTGGACCCTTCGACATCCTACTCAACGTAGAAGACTGAAGAATCTCCCTTGTGGTCAAGGAGTGACCACCCTGTGCAAACAGGCACCATCCAGCCCTCGACGTCTACTTTGTTGCCGTTCCCGCCGGAACTCGAGCAACAGAGATCGACGAGATCAAGCTTGCCTGCCTTCTAACAGCCCGATCCACAGTCCCTGCAGAGCTGAGACCGGTGGAGGCGACCGGAAGCGTGGGGCACGCCATCTTGGAAAGACCACGAGACGCTGACCGTGCAGCCCACGAGTGACCCTCAAAGCTGTACAACGGGGTTTGAGAAGCCCCAACTCTGAGCCACTCTTGCACCGAAGTTCAGGCCCCTACACTCGACGAGTGCTGCGGGGGGCCCTTCTGCTTCTTTTGGCTCACCGCGTTGGCCAGTCCCTTGCCAGCTGGCTTGTGGCCCCTGTGCCGATGAAACTTGAAATTCGACTTGTGATTCTGGTTGTTCCAGATTTGCACCAGCTCCCCTGAAAAGGAGCCCCCACTCTGACCCTCCTGGTCCGAGTGAGAAGCAATCTTCCAGTTCCGCGTGGATTGCTTTTGCCAAGTGTTGTTTGCTCCAATCTTGAAGCCGACAACGCAGATGGCGAGAGCCTGTGTGGGACAGATCGTGACCTGCTCCTGGACTTCGTAGATGCCCCAGAGCCCATGTGACAGCGGAGAGAAGCTCCTCGACAACCACCTGATTACGCCCGACATTGCCTGGTTCCGTCCTGGTTCCACCCTGGTCACTGCTGAGTGACCCAGACTCTGTCCCCTCTGCTTTCAGGTACTTTTCGACTCGAGTCCACCCTTGGACTCCACCGGACACTTCTCCTTCACCTCGCCTGCAGCCCTTTCAGCTCCAAGCACCAAGAGCCTGCGTGACGAAACCCGACTCAACTTCGACCCTGTGCACCCGCTTCCTGTGGGTGAGGTAACATTGCAACGCCGGTGTTCCCACACTGGTACACACCTCTAGGGTCTGTGTCTTAAGTTTTGTTCCTCTAGGTTCAGCGGAAGTGTCCTTAAACTCTAACTTTGTAACTTTTACGCACCATTGGTTAACATTGATGCATGCGTGCACTTTCTGCACTGCACCCGAATCCCGCGGGCTTTTCCGGACTTCAGCATTGCTTGTCCCGACTGCTCCCAGCGATTCCCTAGGCCCTAGGCCTAACCACTGATCGAATGGTCTCTCTTATACCATTTTTTTAGTATATGGTTTGAGTGGCCCCTTGGCCTCATCCAAAATTGTGCAACTTTGTATGTTATACTGTGCTTTTGATTTAAGGCTTGTGCCCCTTTATTCATAAAGAATACTGGGGATTGTTTTTAGTAATAAATACATATATTTTTATAATATATACTTGTGTGGTGTCCTTTCATTTGATATTACAGGATTGTATGTGGTAAAACAGCTCGCTTAACACGACCTCTTAAGTTAAGCCTTTAAGGCTGCTTAGTCCATGCTACCCCTAGGATAGCTTGTCTAATAAGGTTGACTTACAACCAGACACCATAAGGGTTGTTTGGACTGATACAAGGTGGTTCCAGAATTGGAAACATCATATATCAGGCCAACTTCTCACATTGGTGAGCAGCGGTGCGGATTTGAGCTTGCTGTTTGTTTTACCATTGCAATCTTTTTATCAAATTGAAAGATCACATCAAGTACCTTTAGGTACATATAAATCAAAAGCTTAGCATATTTAAGTTCTACTGAACTTGGTAGTTGTAGATTAAAGGGATTAGCACACCCTGACTACAACTCACTAGCAAGGTACAGTAGGGAAACACTTAGTGTAGGTAGGTGCATCACTTACACCACACTAGAGTCATGTCTGACACAGGAAAAGCCTCAGGGTCTGTTCCTGTGACAGTTGACCTTACCCAGGCAACTTTCAGCTATGCCAAACTAACCCACAAAGACTTGGTTGCCTTGTGCATCTCAAGAGGGTTAAAAAGGGGCAGAAGTCCCACCAGTCCTTCCCTGATAGCCATTCTAGAGCAGGATGACTTGGAAAAGGCAAATGCAGTTCCCTTAGAATCAGGAGATGGAGTAGACCCCACAGCCACTGAGACCACCCCAGAGGAGGAAGAAGAGGAGGTAGAAGAGGAGGAGGACTCAGAGGTAGATGACCCTGAAGATCAGGATCAGGGGGTTAACCAGGTTGTAGTTGCCAGGCTTAACCAGGCCAACATAAACCTACTGGGAAATGGAGAGGGCCAGCACCTCCCCAGATCCCACCAGAGCATTCTCCCAGGCAACAGAAGGGTGAGATCTCCATCAGGGGACTCTCATATTTCTAGTGCCTCAAGAGAATCTCAGAGAGGTATGACTGCCTCTCAAAAGATAGAGCATAAGGCCAGGATGAGAGCTGTCAAACTCCAGATAGAGAGGGAGGAGGTAGCCCTGGCTCAAGCTAGACTTGCCTTGGCAAGAGAACAGAAAATGTGTGGCTTAGATGCCACTGGTGGCAGCAATATTCCTAAAGAGAAACCCAGGTCCTATGATAGTAGAAACCTGACAAAGATTGTGCCCCCCTAGAAGGAAGGGGATGACATCCACAAATGGATAACTGCTCTTGAGAGAGCCTGCATGGTGCAGCAGGTTCATGAGGAACAGTGGGCCGCAATCTTATGGTACTCCTTTTCAGATAAAGGGAGAGATAAGCTCCTCACTGTTAGACATGAGGATGCAAACAATTACAAAGTCCTGAGGAGTGTCCTAATAGATGGGTTTGGCTTAACCACTGAACAGTACAGGTTAAAGTTCAGAGACACCCAGAAGACACAGACACAGGACTGGACTGATTTTGTAGATTGTGCTACTAAGGCTCTGGAGGGTTGGCTACATGGCAGCAAAGTACATGACTTTACAGGATTGTATAATTTGATTATGAGGGAGCAGATCCTAAGTAATTGTCAGAACCAGCTCTTACACAAGCACCTGGTGGACTCATATTTGACCTCTCCCCAAGAATTGGGAAAGGGGGCAGATAAATGGGTCAGATCCAGGATTAGGCCTAAGAATCAGGACAGTAACCAGAAGAAGGAGTCTACCAAGCCTCAAGATAAGGGTTGGGATAAAAGTAAAGAAAAGACTTCCCCAGGGCCCCAAAACTCCAAGAATGGGGGTGGGTCCCAAGACACTTCTTCAACTGAGAAAAAGCCTTATTGTTATGCCTGTAAACAGGTTGGGCATTACAAAACAGACAACTGTTGTCCCAAGAATAGCAATACAGAAAATATACATCCAAAGCCAGTTCCAACACCTCCTGTTACTGTCAGCAGTAATCCCCCAGGAAGTGGGAGCACACCCAGGAATCTGGGTGGGTTTACTTTTGGAGCACAGGTGGATCCTGGCCTATCCAGGTCCCCATCACCAAATAATCTTGTTTATGACACTGGCATGGGGTTTGCCAACTTCTCTGATTGCCCAAATACCTTGAGCAAATATAGACAAGAACCCATCATCAATGGTTTGAAAGTTGAAGCCTTTAGAGACACAGGGGCTAGCATCACCATGGTGGCTGACTGCATAGTCCCCTCTAAGCAACTTTTACCAGGTGCCACATACCAGGTAACAAACATTGATGGAATCCAAACAAATCATCTCATGGCAGTAGTAAGTCTCAGCTGGGGAGGTGTCACTGGCCCAAAGAGTGTGGCAGTGTCATCAAACTTGCCTGTAGACTGCCTACTTGGTAATGATTTAGAAATCTTAGCCTGGGCTGAGGTTGAACAGGAAACCCATTCTAGAATGGTAAATTCCAATGGAAAGGTTAGTGGGGCTGTAATGGCTACAGCCCCAATTCAAGATGTCCTCCCTGAAAAGGTTGGTAAGGCTGAGCAACTCTCTGCCCCATCTTTAGCAAAAGCTCTTCCTGAACAGAATAGCAAAGCTGTTATGATAACAGCAGAAACCCAAACTGAGTCCCCTCCTGCAAAGGTTGGTGGGGCTGTGATGGCCACAGCCCAAACTCAAACTGATATGTGTGTTGTGAAACCTGAAATGATGGATAACTCCACACAAACTGAGAGCACAGAGGAGGATAAGAAATCCCCCCCTCACCAGACTTTAGGAATGGATCAGCCTCCTCAGGGAACTGATCTTACCCCTGATGAAGGAACTGCCCCAGAGGTGGTTAGGCCTAGCCTGACAGAGCCTCTGATGTCAGTGGACCCTTCTCAGGTGGGACCCAGTCTGGAGCAGGTAACCTGCCCCTCTCTACCTTGCCTTAGTCAGCCCAGGGCTGCAGAGGACAAGAAGGACAGTGAGACCCAGAGGGTCCCCTGTCAAATAAAGCACCCCCATCAGCAGATTAGGGGCACCAAAACTAGTAGCCCTAGTGAGGTGAAAACTTTAAAAACTCCTGAGGGACCCCCCTTCAAAGTAGTTAGGGACCTCCCACAAATGGATTCTGTTGGGCACAGCCAAACCTGGGACCAAAAGGGCCCAAACCTGAACTGTCCCTCCAGCAAACCAAACAGAGGGACCCAGACTCCAGCTTTAGGTAGCCAGAGGTTGACCCTGAGAGCACAGTGCAACTCATTTGAAGAAAGAAAGGCACACATGGTGGAAGATAATTGGAGGAAGCTGAGCCCTAAATTAGTGGAGCCTCACTTCAATACTCCATATCCAAACCAGCCTTTGACTTTGCATAAACACACCCAAGGTAGTGATTCCCTATGGTGGAGACCCTCTAATACCCCAAGGGTGAGGGACTGCTTAGTGGACCATGAGCCAGGGGGTACCCATGCTAGTGCAGGTACTTCCTTATATGGCCACTCAGGCAATATAGGCTTACCTGGCCAAGGATAGCCTTATCTCCTTTCGTTTGGGGGGGGGGGGGGGTTATGTAGGAAGGTGGCTACCTGACTATGGTTACCCCAAATTTTTTGCCTTGTGTTTAGCTGGTTTTTGACTTAGTTGGCCTGGTTCCCTGCTAATCAGGGCCCCAGGCTATCTGCTCTCTCTGTAAAATGGATTCCATGTACCCTAGGTACATACCACAATTGGAAATGGACTCCTTGTCAGCCCCTGTATAATGCACTATAGGTGCCCAGGGCATAGGTGCCACCAAGGCCTACCAGGGGCTGCAGCATATATTTTGCCACCCCTGGCTGGTTCTTAAATTGACACAACTGGCTGATCACTCAGCTGGGGTAAGGTGGTGTAATCACCCCTTGCTTAGATATAGTATACCTATATCTAAACCTATTTCTGGACACATATAAACCTGTGAGCCACTCCTATGGCAGGCCTTAGCAATCCTGGAGGCAGAGTGCGTGGTTTAATGTGAGATGGAGCTCTAGCATGAGCTGAGCCTGTCTGCAGCCGTCGGGAACAAATCCCTAAGCTGTTTCAGGATAATGCCATACCATATACTCTTAAGTGCATTATAATCCTCGCGGTTATATAGCAACTCTGGTTTGGCTTTATCAAAACATGTCGTGTAAGGTGTCATACGATTTGGAATACTATGCCCTCGCCAGTTCTGGCGACGGGGATAGCATTCCACCCCTCTAGAGGGGTAAGACATGTTACTTTACTTAAATGCGGTTAATTTCTAAAAGGGCTTCAGATCCACAAAATGGATGCTTCTGCCACAGACACGAGTCTGACCCCCTGAAGCTGACCGAAACTCAGCCCAAGGGGCCTGGACAAAGGGTTTCCTGTCGCAGAGCGGTGTTACAACCCCCCAGACAGGAGATAGTGGATTGTAGCAGGGAGGTTTGAAAGAAACCAGACACTGCCTGGGGAGCACAAGGCTGCCCCTTGCATAATCAGGCCAAACCGGTTCTGGGGCACTCCAGCCCCCGTCCCAGCGCGGCCAGGACCAAAGGAAGGGGGTGTATCCACCCACTTCCTGGGTACCACCCATAGGAGGGGACCTAGCAGGTAATCCAGCCCCCCAGATTCGAATAGGAGTGGGAGCAGTGCCAATGCACTTCAGATTATCCTGATGAAACATAAGAAACGAAACTCTGGACCCTTCGACATCCTACTCAATGTAGAAGACTGAAGAATCTCCCTTGTGGTCAAGGAGTGACCACCCTGTGCAAACAGGCACCATCCAGCCCTCGACGTCTACTTTGTTGCAGTTCCCGCCGGAACTCAAGCGACATAGATCAACGAGATCAAGCTTGCCTGCCTTCTAACAGCCCGATCCACAGTCCCTGCAGAGCTGAGACCGGTGGAGGTGACCGGAAGCGTGGGGCACGCCATCTTGGAAAGACCACGAGACGCTGACCGTGCAGTCCACGAGTGACCCTTGAAGCTGTACAATGGAGTTTGAGAAGCCCCAACCCTGAGCCACTCTTGCACCGAAGTTCAGCCCCCTACACTTGACGAGTGCTGCGTGGGGCCCTTCTGCTTCTTTTGGCTCACCGCGTTGGCCAGTCCCTTGCCAGCTGGCTTGTGGCCCCTGTGCCAACGAAACTTGAAATTCAACTTGTGATACTGGTTGCTCCAGATTTGCACCAGCTCCCCTGAAAAGGAGCCCCCACTCTGACCCTCCTGGTCCGAGTGAGAAGCAATCTTTCAGTTCCGCGTGGATTGCTTTTGCTAATTGTTGTTTGCTTCAATCTTGAAGCCGACAGCGCCGACGGTGAGAGCCTGCGTGGGACAGATTGTGACCTGCTCCTGGACTTCGTAGATGCCCCAGAGCCCACGTGACAGCGGAGAGAAGCTCCTCGACAACCACCTGATTGCGCCCGACATTGCCTGGTTCCGTCCTGGTTCCACCCTGGTCCCTGCTGAGTGACCCAGACTCTGTCCCCTCTGCTTTCAGGTACTTTTCGACTCGAGTCCACCCTTGGACTCCACCGGACACTTCTCCTTCACCTCGCCTGCAGCCCTTTCAGCTCCAAGCACCAAGAGCCTGCGTGACGAAACCCGACTCAACTTCGACCCTGTGCACCCGCTTCCTGTGGGTAAGGTAACATTGCAACGCCGGTGTTCCCACACTGGTACACACCTCTAGGGTCTGTGTCTTAAGTTTTGTTCCTCTAGGTTCAGCGGAAGTGTCCTTAAACTCTAACTTTGTAACTTTTACGCACCATTGGTTAACATTGATGCATGCGTGCACTTTCTGCACTGCACCCGAATCCCGCGGGCTTTTCCCGACTTCAGCATTGCTTGTCCCGACTGCTCCCAGCGATTCCCTAGGCCCTAGGCCTAACCACTGATCGAATGGTCTCTCTTATACCATTTTTTTAGTATATGGTTTGAGTGGCCCCTTGGCCTCATCCAAAATTGTGCAACTTTGTATGTTATACTGTGCTTTTGATTTAACGCTTGTGCCCCATTATTCATAAAGAATACTGGGGATTGTTTTTAGTAATAAATACATATATTTTTATAATATATACTTGTGTGGTGTCCTTTCATTTGATATTACAGGATTGTATGTGGTAAAACAGCTCGCTTAACACGACCTCTTAAGTTAAGCCTTTAAGGCTGCTTAGTCCATGCTACCACTAGGATAGCTTGTCTAATAAGGTTGACTTACAACCAGACATCATAAGGGTTGTTTGGACTGATACAAGGTGGTTCCAGAATTGGAAACATCATATATCAGGCCAACTTCTCACAATTTCCAAACATATTCAACTATTTGCAAACCTATCCATCATGTATCCTTCCATCTATCATTTCACTCATCCATCCCTTCATCCATCCTTTCACTCATCCATCCATTATCCATCCATCCACCCTTTCACCCTATCCATCTGTACACTTATCCATCCACTCTTCATCCTATCCATCCACCCATCCATCCAGCCATTTACCCTTTCACCAATCCAGCCATCCTTTCACTTACTAATCCTTCCACCCATCCACTCTTTTAGTCATCCATCCATCCTCCCTTTCTCTCTCCATCGACCCTTTCACTTAGCCAACCTTCCTTCCACCCATCCATCCACCCACCCATCCATCCATCTACTCATCCACTCATGAATCCATCCATTGACCCTATCACTCATCCATCTATCATTTCACTCCTTCACACATCTATTCATTCTTTTGTCCATCTACCCTCCCTTTCACTCACTCATCCATCCTTACATCCACCCTTTCACTCATATGTACATTCATTCACCCTTGCACTTATCAATCCATCAATCATTTCACTCATCCACCCAACCAACCCTTATCCACCCAACCATCCATCTATCTCCACCCACCCACCATCCACCCACCCATCCATTTTCTCACCCACCCCCCCACCCACCATCCAATCCACTCATCCATCCTTTCACCCACCCACCATCCACTCACCCACCGACCATCCACCTACCCACTCATCCATCCTTTCACCCACCCACCATCCACCCACCCACTCATCCATCCTTTCACCCACCCACTCATCATCCATCCATCCTTTCACCCACCCACTCATCATCCATCCTTTCACCCACCCACTCTCCATCCATCCATCCTTTCACCCACCCACTCATCATCCATCCATCCTTCCCCTCATCATCCTTCCATCCCCTCATCATCCATCCATCCATCATTTCACCCACCCCCTCATCATCCATCCATCCACCCTTCCCCTCATCATCCATCCTTTCACCCAACCCTCATCATCCATCCATCCATCCATCCTTCCCCTCATCAATCCATCCATCCTTCCCCTCATCCATCCATCTTTCCTTCCACTCATCCATCCATCCTTCCTTCCCCTCACCCATCCATCCCCTCATCCATCCATCCTTCCCCTCATCCATCCTTCCCCTCATCAATCCATCCTTCCTTCCCCTCATCAATCCATCCTTCCCCTCATCCATCCATCCTTCCCCTCATCCATCCATCCATCCTTTCATCCATCATCCATCCTTCCCCTCACCCATCCATCCTTCCCATCCATTTATCCTTCCCCTTCATCCATCCATCCTTCCCCTCATCCATCCATCCTTCCCCTCATCCATCCATCCTTCCCCTCATCAATCCATCCATCCTTCCCCTCATCAATCCATCCATCCATCCTTCCCCTCATCCATCCATCCTTCCTTCCACTCATCCGTCCATCCTTCCTTCCCCTCACCCATCCATCCCCTCAACCATCCATCCATCCATCCCCTCATCTATCCTTCCCCTCATCAATCCATCCTTCCTTCCCCTCATCAATCCATCCTTCCCCTCATCCATCCATCCTTACCCTCATCCATCCATCCTTTCATCCATCATCCATCCTTCCCCTCACCCATCCATCCTTCCCATCCATTTATCCTTCCCCTCATCCATCCTTCCCCTCCA
Source organism: Lissotriton helveticus (assembly GCF_964261635.1). Taxonomy (NCBI): domain Eukaryota; kingdom Metazoa; phylum Chordata; class Amphibia; order Caudata; family Salamandridae; genus Lissotriton; species Lissotriton helveticus. Next base: position 741,236,887 of record NC_136073.1, read on the forward strand.
TCCATCCATCCTTCCCCTCCATCCATCCATCCATCCCCTCATCCATCCATCCTTCCCCTCATCCATCCATCCATCCATCCATCCATCCTTCCCATCTTCAATCCATCCATCCTTCCCCTCATCCATCCATCCTTCCTTCCACTCATCCATCCATCCTTCCTTCCCCTCACCCATCCAACCCCTCATCCATCCATCCATCCTTCCCCTCATCCATCCTTCCCCTCATCAATCCATACTTCCTTCCCCTCATCAATCCATCCTTCCCCTCATCCATCCATCCCCTCATCCATCCATCCTTTCATCCATCATCCATCCTTCCCCTCACCCATCCATGTATACTTCCCCTCATCCATCCTTCCCCTCCATCCATCCATCCATCCCCTCATCCATCCATCCTTCCACTCATCCATCCATCCTTCCCCTCACCCATCCATCCTTCCCATCCATTTATCCTTCCCCTCATCCATCCTTCCCCTCCATCCATCCATCCCCTCATCCATCCATCCTTCCACTCATCCATCCATCCTTCCCCTCATCCATCATCCAGCTACCCTTCCACCCATACATCCAGCTATTTACATTTTGTCTAATCTCTCCTTCCCCTCACTCATCACTACATCCATCCTCTCTCATTATCCATTTATTCAATCTTTCATTCATCACCCTTTCGCTAATTCATTCAGCCATCCACCCATCCCTTCACTTACTTACTCGCCCACCTTTCCATATTAATTGAGAAGAGGCCCATCAGGAACTTCACCCTCGCTGCAGGAGCCGTTCCAGGACTGGGACAGAAGCCACCCAGGGCAGAGACAGGATCCACCAAAGGCGGGGATTGGGGGGGACAGGATCCATCACAGTAGGGGGACAGAAGCCATCACAGGGGGGGGATAGGAGCCATCACAGGCGGGGGGGAACAGGATCCACCAGGGTGGGCGACATGGGTGGGCATGCATTATTCTAGTATCATTTTGGGCTCCTCATCCCCTCCTGCACAAGACAACAAGACGACAGGTTCTCTGTCCAAAATGCTCTCCCCCACTGTGAGTTACAGTACTTAAAGGAGATACGCTAAGAGAACTGGTTTAACTGATTGTTCTCCATACTTTGTTAATCAGTGTGGGTGCGATTGTGCCATTTCTTAATTTTATGACATTATAGACTGCATGTTTGAAGAACCGAGTGGTGTAATCTGGCCGAGTCTAGGATGTTTGGGGCCCTGGGTAGAAATGGAATGTGTGAAGCCCCTCTAAATTGCAGAGACATGAGTCATTCAGGGCTGTTTGCATCTGAATAGATGCCCCTGCTCCTGAAGCTGCCGCCCCCCTCTCAGTCACCTTCAAGCGCCTCTTAACAGCTCATTACGGGCTGAAGGTGTGAGGCGTTGCCATCCCGCTGTGCCTCTCCAACGCTGCTGGGTATCTGAGTTTTGGAACAGCCTCGGAGTCAAAGAGGGAGGTGGGTGGAAGCTGTGCCCGGTTAAAATTACGGACAAATGGCGTCCGTTAAAGAATCCTTCACGGACAACGGACAGACGGCCAAAATTACGGACTGTCCATGAAATTTACGGACGGTTGGTCACCCTACCAGAATCACAGGATGTTTAGCATCATTGCCAAGGCTCGAACCGAGTTCCCCAGATGCAAGGCCAACCGCCCTAGCCGTTAGGCCAACTCCTCTCCCCAACTCTTTGCCAGTGTCTTTTAGCCATGTTTTACAGCGTGGAGTAGAGTAGAATGGGGAGGAGTGACATGACGTCATAGGTTGGTGTGGAGTGGTGTAGAATGAAGTGGCGTAGATTGGAGTTGAGTGGCTTGTAGTGGTGTAGATTGAAGTGCCACAGAGTAGAGTGGTGTACCATGGAGTGGCTTACAGTGGCGTACAGTGAAGTGTCATAGAGTGGAGTGGAATAGCGCAGAGTGGAGTGGCATTGAGAAGAGTCTTGGGTCTCTTCTTTGCCCTTTGTTGCGAGATGTTCAGATCTCTTCTTAGTCCTTTGTTGCGAGACGTTCAGATCTGAGGTTATGGTACTAGGGGAGCCCCATAAATCCTACATTCAGGGGTGTTAGGGGGGGGCACCTTTTCTACCCAGAAGCCTTTATTCTGCCACGTTTAAAAATGGCAGAACCCTACTTCGGCTGTATGACCAGGTAGCCCTCCCTAGGGGTGTGGCTAGACTTCTGGGGGTGTACGCCTCCTGACCAGGTGTGTTGCGTACATAGGGGCGTGGGGGCGTAGCCCCCCCGCCCGCAGCCGCCCGCAGGAGACGCCGAGGGAGAACTGACAATGCATGCCAGTCAGCATGACGTCGGACCGCCCACCCCCTTCAGAGACTGAAGGGGGTGTGCGGTCCGGCGTCATGTTGATTGACATGATTGTCACCAGACACCAGGGCAAAAGGGAGGCAGCAACACAAGTGCGCATGAGTGGGGATGGAGGGTGAATTTTTTGCCCACGCATGCGCACTTGTGTTTCCGCTTTTTTGCGCATGCCCATTAGGAGCCCTTCGGTCTCCTAATGGGCGTGCTGCGGGCGCAGAGTAACCTGTGCCCCTGCAGTGCCAGGATTGGCTGCAAGGGGCTGCCAGTGGCATTCGAGGACGTGAAGGCGCCAAGGGGTTGAGGAGCAGAGGAGGTGCGGACCCGGACCGGCAGTGATGTAAGTTTTATTATATATTTAATCCCCCCCCCAAGCGACATCAACCCCCCCCCCCCGCAACTGATGTACAGGGCAACTCCAAATGACTACCGCAAGCATGTTTGTTCACAGAGCGCTACATGCTGCTATGTGTTGTTATGTGACCTTCAGCTAGGTATTTTTACATAATGCCAAGTAACTGGTGATCATGTAAAGCGCTTCAATGCTTTCTTTGGGCCGAATTAGCGCTATATAAAACTGTAAAAAAAAAAATAGCATGATTTCATTTAGTGTTACGAAATGTTTTTGATTTACTTCCACATTATTTTAATAAGCACCTATATGTCAATGCAGTGACTTCGAGTCTCCGAACAGTGTAATGGGAAAAACCTTTCCACGTGCTCGCCATAGGAACTCAAACTTTTACGCCTCATCACTTTCAAATGTCACCAGCCGCCCCTGCTCCTGACTATCTAATTTTCCACCTGCCCGGGCTGCCGAAGGGGCATTTCTTCTTCTGGAAATATACTTGCATATCAGAGGCAGTGGAAGCTAACCACTGTGATATGCCAGTTCACTAGCCATCCAGTCATTGAGGAAGGTGACACCTCCCGCCCAGGCAGGTCTTTGTTTCTGATTCCTGGGAGAGTTCCCATCTCCAGGCAAGGGACTAGATTCCAAGTTGGGACAGCAGCTGTAGGCTGTCAGCCAGAGCATGTAAAAGGCTGGGGTAACCAGGTGGGCAACCTCTAAGGTAGCCACCTGGGTGCATGTCACATTTAATTCGACCTGGGGATCAAGTTTGGTTTGATGAGACAAGATGTTTGATACCTAAGATGACACTTTTCAGTTGGACCATAATGTAGCTGGTTACCTCAAGTTGCCCAGGTTCTAGCCCATATTATTCTATGGCCCCCTGATCACTTATATCAGCCCCTAATGGAAGGATGCCACTATAGGGGGATATATGCTTGCACTTATATGTCTACACCTTTAATATAATGCACTCTGCCTCCTAAGCTCAGGAGGCCTCCTTTGGGGGTGGCTGGCATATATTAACTGGGATTGGCATAGCCAATAGGTCTCGCCTTTGGGACCTTATAAGTGTTTAGCCATGCAACACTTGATGTTGTTGCACCAAGGATATTGTGCTGGATAACTAAAGACTTATAATGGCCCAAAGGCGAGACCTATTGGTTATGCCAATGCTTGTTGATCCATACCACCATCTAGTTTTAAAGTCTTCTTAGAGTTTCTCATTTCTCAAATGGGTGTAATTACTGTTATACATATATGTTTCCCTCATATTCATTGCTTGAGTTTTGCTCACGAAAAAGTGTCACTCATAGTTGTTGAAATGTCACTCATAATTACACTTTAAATATGAAAGTGTCACACATAGCAATCTGAAACCTTGGCAGCTATGGGTATCATAAACAAACTCTCACAGCACGTACATAAGGCAGGGGTACAAAGGTATGCAGCAAGGTTACAAAGGCATACAGCAGGAGTACACAGCAGGTACTAACCGGCTCTGTTGCGTCTGTGTTGCAAGTCCCTCCAGAACAGCTCCTGATAGAACCAGTTCTTCCTGAGCAGTGAGGAGCTGAGCAGTGAGGAACTCAGTAGCTGCAGATCGGCCCCATTGTGCTGCTCTGCCCAGGCCTAGCTCTATAGAAGACTTGCGTCCATTGTCCGGAGGCAGGCGCCCACTCTCGCATCGGCTGGTAGAAGATTAGTGCCGGTGACGTCACTGAGAGGGCTGTGCATCACCGTGCGGACTGAGCCTGCCCCCCCCCCCCGGACATGGGAGGAGCGAAGGAAGTCTAGAAACTACTCATTGAGAACTGAGGAGCCTCCTCTCGGGTGCACGCATGTCTCACCCCGAATTGAGTTGATAAAGTCTCCATATATAAGGACGAGCCGGTAATTGGGCCCCGTTTCCCCACCCAACTGCGTTGCCGTACTACAATAAAAAAGATAAACAAGTCCCAGGAAACATGCCTAATACAAATGACTACGAGTGGTGACGGCGGTAGAAAGACCTGGTGAGACAGATGAGAGTGCCTGGGGTTGATAACTGCCTAAAATGGACGCATATGAGATTCCGCTCATTAACAAAAACCCAACAGGAGAGATGGATTTGTGTCGACAGAAGACGTAGCGGCGCATCCAATGGCAAACTGCTGCGCATACAGAGGGAGGGAGGGTGCACGCAGAGAAATTTGTGTTCGGGTATCAGAGTGGAAAAGGCAAAGGGAAAATGAGGGCGGTGCAGCCGGAGATGAGTGGAAGAGAAGAAGAGCGCAGCCTGGACAGTGAGAGGCAGCGTAGAGCTGAGGCGAGTTTAGAGGTTGGGAGGAAAGGCAGGCTTGAAGAGGCACGGGCAGGGAGACAGTGAGATGAAACAAGAAGCAGACGTAATGAAAGAGCGAAAGATGGGAATGAGAGCGCAGAGATAAGGAAAGAGCCCAGATATGGAAAAAGAGCAGATAGGGAACAGAAGTAGGTCAAGGGAGTTAGGCGGCGCGAGAACACAGTTGGCGCGCGCCCTTGGGAGTGCAGTCTGATTATTTTCAAGCACTGCACTCGTGCTTGTGGTGCACCGCTGCTCGCTCCTTCAAGGTGGATGCCGCCACAAGCATGAGTGTGTGCTTGAAAATGAGCAGACTGATGGCTAAAGGCCCTCCTAAGTCAGCGCATGCGCACTGCCTAGGCGAGACCTCAAAATAGTGCTTTGGCTTTGCCACACATGATGAGGGCAAATTTGCTGCTCAAGCAGTCTGCAATGACTGCTAGCATCTGCTTAACTGGGTCCCTCAGGGTAGCACAATCAGTGCTTAAGGCCCTGGTGAATCGTTTAACTCCCATGCCCTAAGTACCACTGGTACCACTTACCAGGGAATTATAAGGGTGCTAAAGTTCTTACCAATTGGGGGTACAAATTCACTTACGTCATATTTTAGGTAGAGGGCAATGCCAATGGGGCCAGGCTTCAGTGCACTTTCACAGTCAGTCAGTCAGTCAAAACAAGCTTTATTTGATTTAAAAATAAATCATAAATTCAATTATTGTTCAATTCAATCTTTATTTCGGCCCAATAGAGCCATAAAAGAAACATAAAAGCAAACATTATAATCAATTCCATTTACATAATTTATACTCTTACAGATAGCAAAGGAGACCTTTGGAAATCGTAACATTAAAAATCTAATTTCAATAACCTAAAAAGGCACCTAAATAAAAGCACATAGAATCATACATTTGAAAAATTTGTAATCATTTCCTATTGCAAAATATTTTTTAAAAGACTAAAATATATGGGCATGGCAGTAGCAGCAGTTTATAAATATTTGCAATATACTTTCATCACTAATTTCTTATATAGGTTTTAGACCTTACATCTCACATTTGTTATAGATTCAAACCCATCTTTTTCCGTAAAAAGCTTATTGCCAATAAAAATCTACTGACACCAAAGACTATCATCTGCCTGGTATCAGTTTTAAGGATCCTTTCCGCTTCCTTATAGGAGCGCACACCCAAATTCCGACAAACAGGTATGATCAATTTTTTCCTAGCTACTTCATAAAACGGGCAAAAAAACAGGATATGAGCTTCATCTTCTTTTGTGTTATTCGTACATAAAATGCATAAATCACAAATCTTTTCCTTAAAAGAACTTTTCCACCTAGCAACAGTCTGATTTGTTTTCAAGGTGCCATACCTTAACTTCATAAACAAGGTTTTTGCCAAAGGTGGTTGAACCTCAACTGAAAACTGTTCAAAGTAAGGTGTATCTTTAAATACAAGGAAGCTATTTGTCAGAGTCCACATTTGTAAAGCGCACAATCACCCGTAAGGGTCTCTAGGCGCTGGGGGCCGTCGGGAAGATTAAGCGAGCTATTGCCCAGAGTCACATGGTGCTGGGCTAACCTGCCGCCGGAGCCGGGGATCGAACCGTGGTCCCCAGATTCCAGCGTCAGTCGCCCTGGCCGCGGCGCCACACCTCAGAGATCCACCTGTTTGATCATTGGAAATACTACTATAAATATATGCCCAAAATGCAGTTTTAAGTCGTTTTTTCGAAGCTTCGGTCAATTTTGACAGGTTTTCCCAAAACTGTATTAGGCCGATTTTGTTTAACCAGCTGCGCACATGTTTTAACCAACCATTTGTAGTGTTGCAATCTATTCTCATTATTTCCTGGAGACCATTTTTGTAATCGTCTAACTCTGGTGTACACCAGAGAGTCACCCACAAGGATAGCGGTCGCAGCGTGGCATAATGGTCAGTACGCTTCCTATTTATGTCTAACACTACTGGTATTAATGGGATACTTGTTGGCAATCTCAAGAGAGCCCTAGAAAACTTATTTTCACTTGTTGCCAAAACGTTCTTACACATGGGCCCCCATATTTCTGCCCCATATAATGCCGCAGACTGTGCCTCAAACTTAAAAACCTCTAATGCCGGAGATACTGCCTTACTAATACTCTCTCCATGTTTTTTCACAATAGGCAGTATATTCTGTTTTAATAACATTTTGCTTTTTTCTAATTGGGTATTCCATGTTAACTTAGAATCCAATGAAACTCCCAGGTATGTGAAATTCTGTACAGCTTCTATTTTTTCATTGTTTAACGTTGTTACCCCTAAAAATTTTATGGGGATTTATGGCCATATATTTGGTCTTATTTGTATTAATTTCAAGGCCCTTCTTATTACAATATTGTCGGAATAAGTTTAGGAGAGATTGCAATCCTCTAGGAGTTTGGGATATCAATATGGTGTCGTCTGCAAATAAAAAGGGCAGGAACCCTTTGTCCATTCAGTTTCGGGGCATCTTTATTACAACCCTCCAGGTAAGATGGAATATCATTAACAAAAAGTGAAAGCAATGTGGGGGCCAGCACTCATCCTTGGCGTACTCCCCTCTTGATTGGTATAGCCTTAGTTAATTCACAGTTTGGGCCCCATCTCACCCTTGCAAAGTTGTTATTATGCAGCCTTATAATCTGTTGTAGGAGACAATCGGGGAGCCCTATGGAATGCAGCGACTCCCATAATAACTCACACGGTATAAGGTCAAAAGCGGCCCTAAGATCCACAAATGCCACATATAAGTGACCCTTCCTTAAACTAGTATATTTCCAACAAAGACAACAGAATCTAAATACCTGGTCTACAGTACTTATTCTTGGTCTAAAACCCGCTTGAAACATCGTGAGAATAGAATTTTCATCAATCCACATATTCATACGAGCTAAAATATGCCTTGCATACATTTTTTGTAAAATGTCCATTAAACTAATTGGACGATAATTCCCTGGATTACTCCTATCGCCCTTCTTAAAAATTAGTACGATTTCCGCCCCTCTCCAGCTAACCGGCAAATCAGCACCTGCTGCTAAAGTATTACATAAATGATTAATATAAGGAGCCCACACGTCAATTTCATGCTTATAAAGATCACCTGGGACCTTATCGAGCCCGGGTGCTCTTCCATTTTTGACTGCATTAATAGCTGCCACTGTCTCTTCTAGTTCAAACTCCAATTTTTGGGTGCTGTCGTTTAACAATGGTATATCCATATCCGGAACCCCAATATTGTCAGGAGCCATATATAATTGGGTGAAATGTTCAACCCAGGTCAATTCGTCAAGGAAAACATCTCTGACCACTCCTCCTGTACGGTTCCCCTTTGCCACTAGTCTCCAAAACCCCACTTGATCCTTATTCTTAGCTGCCATGAGCATATCTGCCCAGCTTTCCTCATCCCAGTTTGACCTTGCCTTCTCTTGTACTATCTTATAGTCTTTTCTAGCTTCCTTGATCTCGGTAGAGTCCTTCGATTTAATTGCTTTTAATAATCTGGCCTTGCTATTCCGGCAATCCTTGTCATGCCACTGTTTCTTATTTGCCCTGGTTTTGTTATTTTTAGCTACTTTTCTTGGCATACTTGTTACCAATGGTACTAGTGATTCAAACAAACCATTGTGTAAGTTTATGAAGGCATTCCACTCAAATGGTGTACTCAAATGCCTAGCAATTGTGGCAGCCAATAATCTATAGGTTTCTGCTAACGCCTCGCCAGATTCCATAATATGTTCCCATTTTAATGACCGACGATTGTTAGTAGCTACTACAACATAATTAATTATATTAGCTGAATTAACTGCTTCATTATTGTCCATAAAAGTATTAGACAATAGACCACTGCAAACTAACAATTAGAGAGGATAATGATCTCTCTCGATCCTAGATATGATCTCTAAATTCTGCACATAATTCCAAATATCAAGGGAGACCATGACAAAGTCAATTTTACTTTGGCAATCATTCCTATTAAAGGTAGGGGCTTTTAATGAGTCTGATGGCAATCTTCCATTGCATGCCCTCAATCCATGAGTTACTGTTAGCCTCATGATTTGGACTGCTAGTACAGAGCAAGGGACCGGATTGGCATTATTAACCATAGTAATGTACTAGGCGCTAGCCTCATCCTCAAAAATATCACCAAGCCCTATAAAAGGCTCAAAATTACAGTTAAGGTTGTCTCCTAATAGTATACTTGGTCTCTCATCCAAAGTATTTAAGAATGAGTCCAACATTTCAATTATCAGTGATTTCTTAGATAGGGGCCCTGGTCTGTTGTACACATTAAATAGGTATAGCACCCTTCCTTCCTTTGTGTTTATCCGTATCCCTAATATATCTAATGAATCAATGTTTAATACTGTTATTCTAATTTCGAGGGTTACTTTCACCCATATTACTAGCCCCTCCGAGGGTCTACCTCTAATAGATGGGACTGCATCCACACTTAGGGGTCGATTAGGATGGCGGACGGAAACGGGTACTGTCCGCCATGTTCGTGGAAATTTTACTCCCGGCCGCGCCGCGGAGAATCCGCGGTTGCGATTAGGATATTCATGTCACGAAACTCCGACCGCGGCGGACGGATCATAACAAACACCGTCCGCGGTGGACGGAACACATCTAACTCCGTCCGCAGCGGACGGAGCCTAATGAACAGCCACGGCCACGGACGGCAATGACCGCGGAAAAATACACAATTACCGCCATACCTGTGAAAACTCCGTGTCCGCAATTAGGATAAATCCGCCTGTACCACGGTACGCACAGCCATCCACGTCCGCGGCGGAAAGAATGTAACGATAAACAGTGCATCACTGCGGAAGGCCAACACGCACAACATCCCTAACGTCAAACAAATGTCAAAAAGTGTACCGCAAATAATTAGCAAACACACAAAAATTGACAACCCCCCCACCTGATACACCAACACCAAGCACAAGCTTCCATGACACCCCCCAAGTACCCAATAATGCACAGTAGTCAACACGCCCACCTACCACCTGACTGCCAACAACCATTGAGACACAACTATAAAATGACACCGACCCACTACCACAATCCTTTGCATCACAGCATTGCTGCTAGCAAGAGGCCCACATCGATATACAGCTTACTCAAATAGAAGACACACAACCACCACCCTACCACACCCACCACACAAACACCCACCACACCATTCCTACACATCACACACCACATACCTGCACCCCCCAACTCACTCAACCCACCCACTGAGCACCACACACCATGGCACCCAAAAAAAAAACTAAATTCACGGAGACGGAGTTGAAGGTAATGGTAGATGAAATCATCCGTGTTGAGCCCCACATCTTCGGGGCCCAAGTCCAGCAGACTTCCGTGGCGCAAAAGAATCACATGTGGGACAGAATCGTCAGTCGGGTGAATGCGTCAGGGACCGTGCCAAGGACGAAGCACGAAATTCAGAGGCGGTGGCATGACCTGAAGACCAGGGTCAAAGGCATCCGCGCCAAAAACTATGCAAGAGCCAATCATACTGGCGGCGGAACACCCCCGGAGCCCATACCCTACACCGATTGGGAGGAGAAGGTGCTGGTGATACTTCACCCAGAGAGCCTAGACGGACTTGATGAAGGAGAAGAGGCTGGTAAGTACAAACCAAGCACCACGATCAGTACGACATGGTCAGGCTCACAAAACTGAGAAGACACATCTCCTACGCCCCAACTCATGCACGTCGGACACATACTCACCAATATGTACATGCCTACCAACATGCCCCCATGTTCACAGGGAGGGCGGTGGTGGTGGTGTGTGGGGTGTGTGGGAGCTCACAACTACAACTCCCAACAGGCCCCCATGTTCACGGGGAGGGTGGTGGTGGTGGTGGGTGGGGTGTGTGAGAGCTCACAACTACAACTCCCAACAGGCCCCCATGTTCACGGGGATGGCGGTGGTGGTGGTGGTGGGTGGGGTGTGTGAGAGCTCACAACTACAACTCCCAACAGGACCCCATGTTCACGGGGAGGGTGGTGGTGGTGGTGGGTGGGGTGTGTGAGAGCTCACAACTACAACTCCCAACAGGCCCCCATGTGCACGGGGATGGCGGTGGTGGTGGTGGGTGGGGTGTGTGAGAGCTCACAACTACAACTCCCAACAGGTCCCATGTTCACGGGGATGGCGGTGGTGGTGGTGGGTGGGGTGTGTGAGAGCTCCCAACTACAACTCCCAACAGGCCCCCATGTGCACGGGGATGGCGGCAGTGGTGGTGGAGGGTAGGGTGTGTGACAGGACACAGAAATGTTTACAAATCGATATGAACATGTAATGTCCACATTACTGACCAGCTCATTCTTGTCCCTCAGGTGATCGTGAACTGACTGGGGAAACCAGTACCCGGCCGCAAGACTCGCCTCCCACACATACCGGACTCTCTGGGGACGATGACACAGGCAGCTCCGGTGCGGAGGATGGTGCGGGCCAAGCAGACAGCCAGGGCCATCTGGCTCACAGGGACTCCCGGGCCCGACAACCGTCGCATGTGTGACTCCAGCGACACCTGCCTCAGTGATCTGCAGACTCCCCACCACCACCACCACCACCACCACCAGTACCACCAGTACCACCAGTACCACCACTCCTGCCTGTGCCACCCTGCCTAACCCAGCGCACAACGCAGGTCCATCGGCCTCACACCCAAGCAGGGTGAGTGGGCCACAAAGGAGAGAGGCGACGGGACATCAGGCAATCAGGCGACCCACACTCTGCCGTACAGAGGAAGGACAGCTACCCCGTCCTGTGGCAGAGCCCCTACAAGCCCTAGCCAGGTGCCAGGCGTCATACGACCGTTCCCAGGAACATGCAGATCGTGCACACCAGGACTCGGTGGACAACACGAACATGTTGCGCGAAATGTCGGGGTACCTTGGCCAGATAGTGCACATCATGGGCCAGCAGACAACAATGTGGAGGGAATGGATTGCCCCGAACAACCCCACCCCCCCTCCACCAATTGTCGTTGCGCCACCGCCACCGTCACCTCCACCTCCAACGCCACCGTCACCTCCACCTCCACCTCCACCTCCACCGCCACCGCCACCACCACCTGTGCCCCTGGCGACGGATGTGGCCCATGAACAACCTGCACCCCCAGCTGACTCAGTTCCACCTCAAAGACGGAGGGGCCGCCCGAGGCTGGAAGTGGGTGAGAGCAGTGTTGGAGCGCCATCCACACGCTCCAAGAGGGGCCGCCAATGACTTTGTCACTGCCTGTGCCAGACATTCACCCTGCTAAGTATCCTGTCCCACATAGACAATCATTGCCACTGGTCTGCTGGACTAGCCTGACACCCCCCAATGTGGTGTCAGCACGGACATTTCATCTGCCATTACCTTCAACTCCAACTCCCTCCCCCCCACTTACTTGTAAATAATCACCAGCACAAATGCACAACCTGTAAATAAATGTCACTTACACACTCAATGATGTTTTGCCTCCATGTTTATTCACAAGATTGCCTTCAGAAACAGACGTCAACAGGTGCAGGGATCCTAGTCGTACATAATCATGGCGCTGCGGGAGTGACCTAGGGAAAATCAGAGACAGCAAACACACGTCATGAAACAGATTCACACACATCAAAACACACTGCACAGCAACATTCCACAAACTACACTCATCACTAAAGCATGGGATGAGAGGACACACATCATGGAGACCTGTATGTCCAAAGAAATGAAGACACACATATGCAACCATCACAAACCAGAACACTCAGCTGATGCACCCCACATCCACACAACACCAGCAAACATACATAAGGCATTGTCAACCGGCACAAGAGGTAGTTACTCACATTCAAGGGAAGTAGCGATCAATGAGCTGGCGCCTCTGGTCCACACCTTCCTCCTCACCACTATCCTCATCAGTCGACATGGGTGGGATGGGAGGCCGAGGAACTTCTTCGTCTTCAGGGTCCAAGAGCAGTTCAATGTCATTGCGCACAGCCAGGTTGTGGAGCATGCAGCAGGCAATCACGATCCTGCATACTTTTCCTGGTGAGTAAGGCAGGGCCCCTCCGGTCTTATCCAGGCACCGAAACCTAGACTTTAGCAGTCCGAAGGTACGTTCAATCACTCTCCGTGTCCTTCCATGTGCATCATTGTAGCGCATTTCACCCGCTGTTGTAGGATTACGTAGGGGACTCAGGAGCCAGGGCCGGTTTGGGTACACCGAGTCGCCTATGTAGGGGGATGACAGACACAAATATCACTACAAGATATGGTGGGTACCCCATGCCACACAGAGATCACAAAAGTCCCCACTGCACACTCACCAACAAGCCACGCTTGACCGGGTCGCAGATTTGCCATCAGTTGGGGGACAATGCTGCTCCGCATGATGTGGGCGTCATGTGCGGAGCCTGGAAATCTTGCACACACATGGGAGATGATGTTGTTTGCCAGGCACACCACCTGCACGTTCAGCGAATGGAGGTGCTTGCGATTCCTAAAAACCTGCTCACGTGCCCGTGGTGGAATGATAGCGATATGTGTGCCATCAATTGAACCCACTACGTGTGGTATCTGGCCCAGTGTATAGAAGTCTGCTTTGACTGCTGGCAACTCTTCCGGCCGTGGGAAATGGATGTAGTCATTCTTGTACAGCATCATAGCTCTTAAAACATCCAGAAGAACCGTGCTGAACATGGACTGTGACATCCCCCCGGCATATCCAACTGTGTACTGAAAGGTGCCAGTAGCAAAGAAATGTAGTGCCGCCATAACCTTTGCTGTGGGTGTAATAGAACCAGGATACGTCCTTCGTGGCTGCAGATGAGGAGACAATTGGGCAACAAGCTCCATCAACCGACGTCGATCCAGCTGGAATTTCCTAATCACCTCCTCGTCAACCATATCCTCCAGCACAGTGTATGGCCGATGCACATTTGGAGCCCTCCTGTGTGGGAGAGAGATGTAACTTGAGTCAACTTACAAACGACGCATACGTGTGCAACTCCATCACATGTAAGCCTACATTAGCAAGAAAAAAAATGTTTAGGAGAATGGTCATATGTGTGACATCTCTGATAGTTAATACAATACGGAGTGGCCCTTTAACAATGTGCAGCCACTTGCAACAGGAAGTGTACAAAAACACGTACAACGCTACTTAGTCATATGTGAACATTACCGCACGTGCAAGCTTCCTGCACGGAAGCTTCAGTTGCAACAATGTTCTATCACTGGCGCCACCATGGCGGTGCACGTACTCAGCGGGGGAGGTGCAGGCCTACACACCCTTTAGATGTACTCAATGGACATGGCAGTTCATGTCCCCTCTTACAGTCACATTGCATCATCCACCGTACACCGGCCGGAGCGGCCGGGCTTAGGACGGCCGTGCCGGCCATGTCCACAACCGCCGTGCCAGCCATGTCCACAACCGCCGTCCTAGGCCCGGCCTGGCACGGCGGTTGTGGACATGGCTGGCACGGCGGTTGTGGACATGGCCGGCACGGCCGTCCTAGGCCCGGCCTGGCACGGCGGTTGTGGACATGGCTGGCACGGCGGTTGTGGACATGGCCGGCACGGCCGTCCTAAGCCCGGCCTCTCCGGCCGGTGTACGGTGGATGATGCAATGTGACTGTAAGAGGGGACATGAACTGCCATGACCATTGAGTACATCTAAAGGGTGTGTAGGCCTGCACCTCCCCCGCTGAGTACGTGCACCGCCATGGTGGCACCAGTGATAGAACATTGTTGCAACTGAAGCATCCGTGCCTGGAGCTTGCACGTGCGGTTGCCGATGTGTGCCCGTGACGGTCCTTGCACATGCAGCCAATGGGAAGAGGGCTGCTGGCCGCGTATGCCCAATCGAAAGTAGCGGAAGCTGTGCACCGCAACACCAGGGCCAGTCATTGGCCCTTTTACGAACACGCATCCAGGGCAGACCAATTGCTGGCGACGTATGCCACTGACACGTGCTGAGGGCCCTATATATGTGTGTTGTCCAAAAGCACACATCCTACCCTGGGAACCAGTGCTGCCTGTTCACCTCGACCTTCTGCTGCTGATGAGCTGACCACCGACTGCTGCCTGTGACCATCACCTCGACCTGCTGCTGCTGCTGAGCTGACCACCGACTGCTGCCTGTGACCATCGCCTCGACCTGCTGCTGCTGCTGAGCTGACCACTGACTGCTGCCTGTGACCATCACCTCGACCTGCTGCTGCTGCTGAGCTGACCACCGACTGCTGCCTGTGACCATCACCTCGACCTGCTGCTGCTGCTGAGCTGACCACCGACTGCTGCCTGTGACCATCACCTCGACCTGCTGCTGCTGCTGAGCTGACCACCGACTGCTGCCTGTGACCATCACCTCGACCTGCTGCTGCTGCTGAGCTGACCACCGACTGCTGCTCTAGTGCCATACTCCGTGATCTTGCCATGTCGAGAGGCAAAGAGATCCGGTCTCGTCCCTTCACCGCCGCGGAGCTTGATGTCCTCGTGGACGGTGTGCTCCGCAACTATGGACGGCTCTACGGCGCACCCGGACAGGTGGTAAGTGCAGTGTGGGACATGTTGGTGTGCATGAGGGGGCCAATGACTCCTGGCTAACGCAATCTTAGCTGTGTAGTGTGGGCTCGACATATTTTCAGGATTGTGCATGGCGGATGACAGATACGTGTTGCCCCTATCTGTGTGACAGGCCAACTGTCCACTGACGTACACCCTTTTGTCTCCCATCATGGTAGGTCAAGCTGCACCTTCGCAAGGACGTGTGGAGGAGCATTGCACGTGAAGTACGGGCATTGGGGGTGTGCAACAGACGACATACACACTGCCACAAACGCTGGGACGACATTTCCAGGCTGAGCAAGAATGTAGCGGAAGTGACACTGGGGATGATTCCAAGGATGCCATGTCTGGCCCGACGCTCCATGACCCCTCTCATGCACCGTATCATTGCTGTGACGCATCCTGACCTGTCCGAACGGCTGAGTGTCGATCAACAGCAAACTAGCGGTGAGCATACTGTCTGTGTAGGAAACTTGTGAGTGCAATGCAGGTATTGGAGCACAGACACAGTATTGAGTTCCGTGGTGCGTATGTATCACTGCGATGCCATGTTGGTCCCATTGGGTGGGTGTAATTTGACATCCAGGTCCGGCATGTTGACACGCCACTTGCTTAGTAGTTGAGTGTTGAAGCACATGACGTAGTGGTCCGTGGCCCCATGGCAAGACATGTGTGCAGATGTACGTGCTCCTGCCCTGTCCGCATGCTGTACATGTGTCACGGCCACCAACGCTTATGTAATGTGAGGATGACTGGTAGAGGTGGGCCGTGTGCAGGATGGGGGCTACAAGAACTTTGTCAGCTATGGTATTAGGGAATCCTTGTCCTTCTGTACGTGAGTGTGCCCATGACTTACACCTCTTTTATGTGCATTTCAGCTATGACAGAGGACACTCAGCCACAGACGGAGGAGATTAGTCGAGGCAATGAGTCCGGGTCAGACTTCGCACACACGCAGACTGACACAGAGGAGGGCAGCGCCGGAGAGGGGGATAGGACCGTCCCTGAGGACTCGCATGTGGAGACACCATCGTCCTCATCTTCGGAAACTCTTGGTGAGCCTGCACTGTTGTCACAGACTGGGAGTGGGCAATCAACACCTTCTGTCGGAACACAGCACACAGGGCCCACACTGCCACCAACTGCACCATGTACTGTTCGTGCACGCAGGAGTAGGGGGAGCAGAGTGGCGTTCGGTGCAGGCACCGCTGCCCCTGCCACGGTGAGCCAAAATGCACTGTGTGCTGAGGCCGTTGATCTGCTGCGACAGCTGTGTGTGGGGCAGACCAATATGACAAATGCTTTCCAAGACCATGATAGGAAGTTGGGGTAGGTGGTGGCATTCATGGAAGGGATGCATGGCGATCTGGCTGGTCTACACAGGACAGTGCAGTCATTGGCAAGCAGTGTGTCATCTGCAATAGTACAGTCGCATGGACAGGGTGCTACTTCTGTTTCCGCATCTACACCACTGGATGTCTCAGGGGGTAGTGATTATTCTGAGCAGGACTCTAATACAGGTTATTGCACTAGAAGCAGCGTCAGACAGCACGTCAGGGCACGGAGGCCACAGACACCATCCCCTAGGTCAGCAAAATCTGTTCACGAAGACAACGTCAGATACACTGGAGTACACACACAGGATCCACAAGTGTTGTTGGGGGACATGCCTTCACATGCTACACAGGCATTCAACACAAAAGGTACTCCCAAGGCAAGGGATACTCACAAGTCCATGGACAGTCCCTTGGACAAGGCCACTCAAAAGACAAAGGCACCTCCTAAGAGCAGGGAGAGTCCCAAGGGCAGGCACACAACAGAGGAAGGGGCCACTCCCAAGGACATGGACAGTCAAAAGACAAAGGCACCTCCTAAGAGCAGGGAGAGTCCCAAGGGCAGGCCCACAACAGAGGAAAGGGCCACTCCCAAGGACAGGGACAGTCAAAAGACAAAGGCACCTCCTAACAGCAGGGAGAGTCCCAAGGGCAGGCCCACAACAGAGGAAAGGGCCACTCCCAAGGACAGGGACACGGACAGTCAAAAGACAAAGGCACCTCCTAAGAGCATGGAGAGCCCCAAGGGCAGGCCCACAACAGAGGAAAGGGCCACTCCCAAGGACAGGGACAAGGACAGCCAAAAGACAAAGGCACCTCCTAAGAGCAGGGAGAGTCCCAAGGGCAGGCCCACAACAGAGGAAAGGGCCACTCCCAAAGACAGGGACAAGGACAGTCAAAAGACAATGGCACCTCCTAAGAGCAGGGAGAGTCCCAAGGACAGACACACAACAGAGCATGGTCCATCTCCCAAGGGCAGGGACACACACAGAGAGCAGGTGTCTACTGGAGACAGGTACACCACAGACGACAAGTCTGCTGGCAGGAACAGGGCACCGACCAAGGCACAGGCAAAATCCAGAAACAACACTCCACCTACGGGTAAGGCACTTCCTACGGACAAGGCTTCTACCATGGACGATGGCGCAGTCAAGGACAGGCATACATCACCCCTGGCTGCACTGCGGCTGCTGTTTTCGACTGAATGCCAAACAGATGTCTCCGCGGCGGAGTACCCCCATACCTCCACTCCAATCCAGGCCAGTCAGAAGCAGAGAAGGGAGTCCCCTGTTGTTGCATCCCCCATTACACATGAATCTGAGTCCAGGCGGCAGGCACACAGCAAACGACAAGCATGCTCCAGCACGTCCCCAGACACCCGATCCCCGGCTGCAGATGCTCCACCTATGGTGGGTGATATTTGTTTGGAGTCCCCACCACTTGCCAGTCCTGTCCTGTCCAGGGTGCACTCACATATCACTAAGAAACGCAGACACACACCATTGACACCTGCCCACCCCGATGTAGCTCAAGGTCAGCTATCCCCAGCTCCCAGGCCTCCTAGCCCATACAGCCCTGTGGCTCATCATTTCAGTGGTCCCAGTGCCGCAGTTGACTCTCATGTATCAGATAGTGCCACTGTGTCTGTTGTTAGTGGTCATGCATCATGTAGTAGCACAGTCTCAGTTGTGCCCTCTCCTGTTGCAGGTCCTGGCAGTGTATCTGGGTCTATGGCTCATGTGTCAGTGAGTAGATCTGTGGCTGTGTCGCACACTCCAGTTTCTGGTGCTGGCAGTCTGTCTGGGTCAGTGGCTCACGTGTCAGTCACTACATCTGTGGCTGTGTCTCACATTCCTGTTGCTGGTGCTGGCAGTGTGTCTGGGTCTGTGGCCCATGTGTCTGTCACTCGGGCTGTGGCTGTGTCTCACATTCCTGTTTCTGGTGCTGGCAGTGTGTCTGGGTCTGTGGCCCATGTGTCTGTCACTCGGGCTGTGGCTGTGTCTCACACTCCTGTTTCTGGTGCTGGCAGTGTGTCTGGGTCTGTGGCCCATGTGTCTGTCACTCGGGCTGTGGCTGTGTCTCACACTCCTGTTTCTGGTGCTGGCAGTGTGTCTGGGTCTGTGGCCCATGTGTGTGTCACTCGGGCTGTGGCTGTGTCTCACACTCCTGCTTCTGGTGCTGGCAGTGTGTCCGAGGCAGGTAGTTCACGCAGTCCACCTGATTCTGTGATGTGAGGTGCTGATCACTTCACTCACATGTTAGTTCACATGGTGTGTCCATTGTCCATTGAGAACAGCCTTGCACTGTTGTGGTCCCTGGGACGGGTTGGTTGGGACACGTACTTGTGCTGCCTCTGATGTACCTGCTCTGTTGGGCACAATGCCCTGTTGCTGTTCTAATACTGCATTCTGCCCTCTCGTTTACTGCCAATGATGTACCTGCTCTGTTGGGCACAATGCCCTGTAGCTGTTCTGATACTGCATTCTGCCCTCTCGTTTACTGCCAATGATGTACCTGCTCTGTTGGGCACAATGCCCTGTAGCTGTTCTGATACTGCATTCTGCCCTCTCGTTTACTGCCAATGATGTACCTGCTCTGTTGGGCACAATGCCCTGTTGCTGTTCTGATACTGCATTCTGCCCTCTCGTTTACTGCCAATGATGTACCTGCTCTGTTGGGCACAATGCCCTGTAGCTGTTCTGATACTGCATTCTGCCCTCTCGTTTACTGCCAATGATGTACCTGCTCTGTTGGGCACAATGCCCTGTAGCTGTTCTGATACTGCATTCTGCCCTCTTGTTTACTGCCAATGATGTACCTGCTCTGTTGGGCACAATGCCCTGTTGCTGTTCTGATACTGCATTCTGCCCTATGATGTGCTGCCTCTGATGGACATGTTCAGTGCTATGGACTGTTGATGCACTTAGCCCCTCTCACGTGCTGCCTCTGATGGACATGTTCAGTGCTATGGACTGTTGATGCACTTAGCCCCTCTCACATGCTGCCTCTGATGGACATGTTCAGTGCTATGGACTGTTGATGCACTTAGCCCCTCTCACGTGCTGCCTCTGATGGACATGTTCAGTGTTATGGACTGTTGATGCACTTAGCCCCTCTCACGTGCTGCCTCTGATGGACATGTTCAGTGCTATGGACTATTGATGCACTTAGCCCCTCTCATTTCCTGCCTCTGATGTACCTGCTCTGTTGTCCACAATGCCCTGTTGCTGTTCTGATACTGCATTCTGCCCTCTCGTTTACTGCCTCTGATGTACCTGCTCTGTTGTCCACAATGCCCTGTAGCTGTTCTGATACTGCATTCTGCCCTCTCGTTTACTGCCTCTGATGTACCTGCTCTGTTGTCCACAATGCCCTGTTGCTGTTCTGATACTGCATTGTGCCCTCTCACATGCTGCCAATGATGTACCTGCTCTGTTGTCCACAATGCCCTGTTGCTGTTCTGATACTGCATTGTGCCCTCTCACGTGCTGCCAATGATGTACCTGCTCTGGTGCCCACTATGCCCTGTTGCTGTTCTGATACTGCATTCTGCCCTCTCACGTGCTGCCTCTGATGTTCATGCTCTGGTGCCCACTTTGCCCATGCTCACGCAAACACTGTGATTATACCCCTATTATGTGCAATAAAGGTAGTAAATCCAGTCTCGTGGTTTGTTGTTGTCATTCATGCTGGCGTACTACAAATGTGTATTTCTATTTGCTTCTCATCAGTGGTTTCGATAACATGACACTCCCCCTCCCTACGTCACGACCCTTGCAGGTATTCCCCTCCATGCAGCTTATGGTGTGTGCCTTACCTGCGTCGGCGTCCATGGTGGGCCAAGACTAGGACGTGGTGGATCGCGAAGAGCATCGGGAAAGCGTGTAGCGCTGGGTCCATGGTGGCGAGCAGCTTGTGGTGGGTATCTCTGCTATGTATCTTTTCTTCGCTGTGGGGAATCCGCCGTGTTCAGTCAGGTTGTTTTTCCGCTGCGGTTTTATGTGTAATTTCCGCCATCTTGATTTGGGGGACGGTCTTCGACGTCAGTACGTGCGGCGGAGTCTCAGGATGTGTTCCGTCCGCCGCGTGGTCGGGTGTAGTTGGGCGGCGTTGCGTGATTTTCCGTCGCGGATGGAAATTTGACACTGTTTCCTATCCTGATATGGCGGACGGAGTGTCCGCGGCAGGCGGACATGGAAAAGGCATTTTCCGCGTACTCCAGGGCCGCGGTAGCTCCTCCGTCCGCCATCCTAATGAGCCCCTAAATGTTTTATATCCCACTCTATGCAGTGTTTTTAACGCCCAAGTTTCTTGTAAAAGAATAATGTCGCTCATTTCGTTGTACTCGTTCCATTCCGGGTCGCAGGTATTTTTCCTGAGACCCGCTATATTCCATGAGATGAGCCTTATTCCTGGGCAATTTTTGCCATTCATAACTGTAGGGGATTCAACTGGCAGAATATTAATTAAGTTTGGGTTATCATCTGTCGGAACTACTTTATCACCTACACTCAATGGAGTTTTTACAATAGCGAACCCATTCATATCCATATCTAGCTCACGGGCCATTAGCACTTGGGGCTGTGATATAATTTCTAAACCCACCTCGACCCCCCCCATTTCTGTTGGTGTCGGTAAGATCCCTATCCCATCCACTAGACCCATTGACGAGTTCAGTCAATGAACTGCTTCCAGGGATGAAAATTCCTGGAACCTATTCAAGGTTTGGAGGGGGAAAGAGTTGTCACATTGATGGAATGTTTCTTTTTCAACCGGAATCATAAATGCGAATCAATAAATGACATTATTAAAAACACAATCCATTCACAGAGCAATAAAGGCATCAAAAACAATTTGTAATGTAAATGTAATGTAATGTAATGTAAAAAAAACTTATAAAGCGCGACTTACACCGGACGGTTTCTTGGCTGCCACTATCCTGTGGACCATACAATATGGCATATATATGCTAAAATATAACCAGATAATAAAACTAGTGGTTAAATATAATTCATACCCACTGCTAACCATACTACTTCCTAATAGAAATAGCTCCTCTAATAAAGCTTAAAAACGCTGAGCAAATATCTAAAGAGTGTAAAGAGAACAAACAATTAAAACCATCTATATTAGCGCATGGACGGACTGGTCTCAACAATGGGAACAAAAATGTCGCTCTTACATTCTTATACAATGGGCAAAACATAACAAAGTGCAAAGTGCTCTGTTTGACATATTATTACATGGACACATGACAAGGTTATCAGACCAGCACTTCCAGAGTCAAAACAATGAGCATTGGAGATAAAAGTATGGGGATGTCCAAACAAAAGGAGCACTTTCTTTTTGCGGATTTCAGTGCTTGTTAATGTAATGACAAATAGTTTTTTCAATTGTGAACCAATTCCTTCTGGTACAGTTGTTGTGTACTTTTACATAACTAATAACATAACAAATTGTCCTTTCAAACCTGTTGAGCAGAGTTGTCAAATGCATATGTTATGCCTCTCATTTTATGCCAATTAGCTTGTGTGTGGCAGTGCAGGAGGGGGTGTAGGCGGGCACGGGGGTAGGAGGCGCACGCCACGACAATAAAAAAAAACACTTACCTTCCCGCCGGGTCCTGCGCGTCTCTACTGCTGCTCTCCTCTTCCAGGAACAGTAAGCAGGCAGCCAGGCTCCCCCCTAACCAATCACAATTCTGCAATGTAGTGTTGTGATTGGTCTGAGCGCCGTGACATTGCACTCAGCCAGGGGCATTAGGGGTGGGCATGTTTTCCATGAAGGCTCTAATGCAGCCGGAATGGAGAACAGGGAAAGAGCCCATGACAGTTTTGGGCAGTCCGATAGGGCCGACCAAACAGTCATTGCACACTTAGGAGGGGGTACCCTTCTCCCCTGCTCTATAGCCCTGCCTCGCCCCCTTACCCAAGCTGCTGCAGCAGGGGGAACAAATAAAATGGTAATACATTTTTTTTATTATTTTACTTTTGCCTTTCTTTTCCTGCTTGAAGGCAGTGGGGCGACGCTCCTCCACCATAGCAGCGGAGCCGCCACTGTTAGCTCTATCATCCATTGGCATTGCTGCTAAATCCTATCATTACGTCCATGTTTGTGTTCTTTTATTGATGACCTTATTTCATTTTTTTGCTTGTGGATATTAATAGCATATTGTCCACTATGACAGAAATAACTGGATGGCTCTTTAATTCCATGGTTTGGAAAAATAACTGCAAAGTCAACAGAGGAATGTGGAAGGATGCAAACAACAATAGAAGTTTTGCGTGGCTTTACAATCATTAGATTGTAAAGTAACTCACCACAAAGAGCTTGCAAAATGTAATTATGGGTAAAGGTTTGTCTTCACTTCAAAATTAAAATGTCACTTTCTACACCTCCAGTTTGTTTACATTTGTGCTCATTCCAGAACCGGAAACTGGCATATATTTTGATATTGCATTGGTGTCCGAAAACATTGTATACTATATTTACTAAACCACTACTTTGTACAATAGAATTGTAAGTGGAATGAATGCATACCCTTATGGTATCTAGAAGACGCTTTATACGGGACATATTGAACAACCTGAAAATAGGAACATGTCGCCAGGCCGTTATTTTCTGGCTGGGAGGTTCATCTCCAATCCTGACCTGTCGGGGTCTCAAATGTATGATGGAAATTAGAAAGCAGCTACAGGCCTCCCAATGATCATTTTACATATTGCCTTGCCCCTACCTTCTTTGCTAGTGAACCCCTGCCCACTCTATAAATCCTTATCCTGTAAGAGGGGGCGGGTTTCGAGTAGAGCTCTAGTTTTAACTCTTTTTTAAACTGTTATCTTCTTGTTTTTTATAATGTAACCTGCGTTGCAAACACTGGTTAATCTTACCTTTCTTATTGTAAGGATTTTTATTAATTCAACAATAAAAATATTTTGTTTATTGTTTGTTTTTTGAATGCATACTGTATTTACCGACCTGGTAGTAGCGATTTCCGTAAATTGGCAAATCCTTGTCAGTCAGGCCGGGCAAGTTTCACTCAGCGGAATTCCTTGGAGTTTCCGAAAAACTCTGCCAAATTCTGTAGTGTTCCGCAAACGGGCAGAGTATCACTCGGCCACCGCGAATGAAGTCCTCTTGGTTACTGCCTGTCGTTGGGAGCCAAGAACCCCTATTGTTGCCATAAGTAAGTCCTCCACAGTGGGATTGCTGACACTTCGTCAGAGGCACCGCTACCTTCCTTACCCACTCTGCAAAGGGGCATCCTGGCACTCTACTTGTTGGGGGATGAAGTCCCCTTGGCAGCTAAGGGTCATTAGGGGCCAAGAATCCCTAATGTTGCCACAAATAAGTCCCACTCATTTGAATTGCTGAAATGTCATTGGAGACCTCGCCCCCTTTCTTAACCACTCTGCAAAGGGTTCTCTTGGCTCACTACTGGTTGAGGGATCAAGTCCCCTTGGCTGCTGAGGGTCAATGGGGTCCTAGAAGCCACGTTGTTGCCACAAGCAAGCCCCCCACAGCGGGATAGCTGAGACGTCGTCAGAGGCCCCGACCCTTTCACAACCACTTTGCAAATGGACCTTTAGGCGCACTACTGGTTGGAGGATGATATCCCCTTGGCTGCGGAGGGTCATTGGGGGCCAAGAACCCCCATTGCCACAAGTAAATCCCCCACAGCGGGATTGATGAGATGTCGTAGGAGGCCTTGCCCCCATTCTCAACCGCTCTGCAAAGGGGACTCCTGGTGCACTACTGGATGGGGGATGAAGCCCACTTGGCTGCTGAGGATCGTTGGGGGCCAAGAACCTCTATTTTTGCAACAAGTTCCTCACAGCAGGATTGCTGATACGTTGGAGCAGGCTCCGCTCCCTTTCTCAACCACTCTGCAAAGGGGCCTCCTGGTGCACTACTGGTTGGGGGATTAAGTCCCCTTGCCTTCTGAGGGTCATTGTGGGCCAAGAGCCCCTATAATTGCCACAAGTAAGTCCCCCATAGCGGGGTTGCTGAGACTAGGGGTGAGCGCGCCGGTAAAATTTGCTCTGCCGGCGGGTTGGCAGAGTGTTTGCCAAACTCCATGCTCCAAGCGGAGCGAGGAGTTGTAAAACTCTCCCCACGGAGCAAAGTTTACCTCCCACCGCTAGTGTAAGATAGAATTGTAAATGGATGAAACACATACTGTATTTATGGACACTGTAGCATGCCTGCATTAAAAACACTCTGAAACAGGAAATACATTACAAGAAGTGTAACCTGCAAACATTCACTTCTGGAGTCCAGCTATTGGACTACAGGCAAATATAGCTTTTTGAAAGAATTAGCATTGAAGTACAAGCCTTTATTCTTACAAAAACGACTTAATTATTATGTATTAATGGTTTGCAGGAAGGACAAAAACAATTAAAAGACAATTTAGAAGCCTTATGGAATGCAATGAAAGAACATCCTGGTATACATCAGGCATTAAAAGATATATCTTTCACACAAAACTAGGGGGTACAGGAGGGATGACAAGCTGTAGGATAATGGAATTTATGGGAAGCAGCTTAAAGTGTTCAATTAGGCAGCTGTATGCGGAGCTGCAGGCCCTTAAAACAGACGACAGAGAAAGATATAGTAAGAAATGGGGCGAACAAGTGAGAGCCCGTCCGGAAGATTTGCAAACCTCATTAGACCTTGGCCGCTCCATTTTATGCTCAGCTACACTACAAACTCAACATTATAAAACAATCTACTCACTATATCATACACCTGCTAGAATCGCCCAATGGGGGGGAACCACGGGAATAACATGTCCGCGTTGCAATGCAACAGGGGCCGACATCACACACATGTTTGCACAATGCCCGCAATTATACACCTTAAAACTGGCAATAGAGGAGTTTCTGGAAAAGACATTAGGAATTAAAACCAAACTTACTGATGAATTGATAATGTTGGGTATAAGCGTAGGAGCAAATATTATATATTCAGAATTTCTATTTATTGCGACAGCAGTATTTAGGATAATTGTAGCTAAAGCTTGGAAAGAGAAGTCAGCACCGTCGTTTCAGATCTGGATGGCAAGGTTACTTTCTACTTATAATTTAGAGAGGGCTATATACGACAGGAAAGGCAAAAAGGCAAGAGCCCTGGGGGGTAGGATATGGTTTCCCATTGATCAATGGAAGAGTGGGAAGAGTTAAAAAATATGTTTTCTTTGCTTATCTTGTTTTATTAGTGAAATTTGTACAGGCGATAAGTATGTAACACATGATGCATTTTATTTATTTTGCTTCTATTCTCTGTATATGTTTAACCGTCTAAAAAACAAATCTGTATATGGGAAGAAAACTCTATGTAACATTCAAAATGCGATGGTTGTAATAGAAAAAATGTGGGGGGGGAAAAAAATCGAATAAAGATATTTAAAAAAAAAAAAAAAAAAAAAGGCATTAAAAGATATATCCAGTGTTTAATCTGTAAAACAGTAAGTGCCAGGAGCCAAGTTATTGCGTGGGAGGCTACTGCAGCGTGCACACATTGCCAGTGCTACCAAATGCAGTGTATGTTGAAGTTTTAAAGGTCTGCTGATGTGCTAGATATATCAGAAGTCATGAGACAGAATGCATATTCTGGCAACGGCACCATGTTCGAGTTAGACATGACATGAGAAAGCGATTAAAGCAACATTTTCACAATATACAGTCTGACAAGGCAAACAGTAAAGTTATAATTCCTAGTTAATCTGCTGTAAAAGACTGTCCAAGACAGATGGTCAATGTGCATTTTGCAATGCAAGACGTTGCAGCACAAGTGACTCAATCACATAATTCTATTAATAATTCTGTACAGACACACAGGTCTGTTATTGAAAGCATGGAGACATACATGTTGAGAAGCCTACAGCAAAGAAGGCCTAACTCAGAACTGAGCACCACAACACCATTTTCTAAAAAAAAAAATAACAACTTCATCAAAGTCAGATGTATCAAATCCAACAACACATGTCAGATTAAGCATGTGATGTACATCATAAAAAGTTAAGGAAGTTGTTGTACCACTTGTAAAGGAAAATAAATGATGCTGACTTGAGAAAGGTGATGTTATTATTAAAATATTTCTTAACAAAAAGTTACACATTTTATGTTATATGTATACTATCTGTAGTTCAAAATAGGTTGGTTATATTGTTTCTTTATTATAAAAAAGTTTAGAAGAATATTGTTTATATTAATTGAACACTTCCCTTATTTTTTTAATAAAAGCATTAATAGATGTGTATAATGTTTAAATAGCTATGCACAAAAATATCAACCCTCAGAAATAAAAGTGGATGCAGCATAAGTAAATGTTTGTCTGAACTTATTAAGATTGTTTTTACATGACTTTTATTGAAATGAAAGACGTTATATAATGTATACCAGGTCTAAACTTTTAAAACTAAGTATAAACTCATTTTTAGGCAGCTTACACATTTGTTAGCAGTTATAAGATTCTTTCAGTCTGATGTAAGCTTCTTTTTTTATTACGATATAGACTAAATTTTTAACCTACTATGAATCCACTTAAGTCGGTGTAGATTTATAATTAGGTTATATTTTTCAGCCTAGTATACGCTTCTTTAAATCTGTTTCTTTTATTCTGGTATAGAGTCATTCTTTAACCTAGTGTAAACCTTTACAACTAGGCATAAACATACATGCATCCAGGTATATACTTTTTTACAGTAAGCAAACAGTTTCTATCCTGTTATAATCTAATTCATTTTTACTGTGGTTAAATATTTTAAACCTGGTGCAAATTTATTTTTTATCCTGCTAAAAGCTTAATTATTTACCTGAAAGAAACTTTTTTAACCTGGTATAAACACTTTTCTATCTGAACTAAACACTATTATTCTGGTATCACTCATTTTTCTTAAACCAGGTATAACGATTAATAATCTTTTTTCACCTCATATATACCTTTCTTTAATAGGTATCAATTCAGTTTAATCCTTCTTAATCCTTCTTATACGGGTATAAATGTATTTTTCCAACCTTCTTCAAAATTAAATAACCTGACCTATGCTGATTTTGCATCCTAGTATGATATATTTTTCCTTGCACAAATACATTTTTCATCCTTGTTAAGGTGTTGTATACTAGGATAAACTAAGTCCCTAACCAGGTATACGTTTTGTTAAGGTGGACCAAAATAAAGTTCAGTACTTGGATTATATCTTTACCCTAGCATAAACTGATTTTTAACCTGGTGTAACCTTCTTTTAATCAGGTATAAGATTTTATTTAACCAGCTATAACTCATTTTTGTAACTTGTTTAAACTTTTTTAATCTAATGTAAATTCATTTGTATCCAGGTTACATTTTCATACCATGGCATAACATTGTTGCAACTAGCTAAAAGATTCATTTTGATCCTGATATAAACTTGTTTTTAACCGTGTGCAATTTGTTTCCTCCAAATAGGAACTTTTTAAAAAACTTAGTATGAATTTCTTATGCTGATTTAAATATATTTTTTCACAGCTAAATATTTTTAACCATTTTCTTAATTGCTGCTATAATCTCAATTATTTTCCTGGTATAACCCTTTTTTACACTGGTGACATCTCATTTTTCCACAGGTTAAACGTTGTTATCCATATATCAACTGAATTTAAAACCAGGTATAACAATTATTAAAGTTGTTTGAAGACTCACTTGCTCAATTCTGTCTACAGTAGTGGACAGGTCAGAGCAGCAAAGCAATCCACAGAGAAAATGCACTTAATGTTATGTTTAATAGCATAACCAAACAACAATACAATCAACAAATAAAGAACTTTAAGGTGCACATCAAGATTGATTAAACAAACATGATTTTTTGAACGAAATATTTTTATTGAACTTAAGGATATGATTCAGAGGATATGGGCTATAAGAAAATCACATTGAATAACTACTGGGGGATAGTCAGAAATGGAAAGCAATACGCAGTAGAAAAATACCTAGATGCCAGCAAATCAGTCCAGGGCACTTTCTTGAATATGACCACGTTTTTCAGTCAGCTTCATTCCGTAATGTCCTTGGAATATTCCTGTGAAAGTGCAATTCAATAAACACTCTTAGGCGGGGAGATTCTCTGTCAATACAGTGTTTTATTCCAGCTGAAAGAACAACTTAAGTCAACATTGGCTACCACATCTAACACTTCATCACTAAGCATGGACAGATATCCCCTTCCAAGAAATGGAGATTTCCAGGTAGTGTATACAGAAAAACAATAGGAACTCATTAGTAATACATGAAATACCTTATCCTGGCACAGATGAAATGACTAATGAGAAAGAAACATACTTCCCATCGAAGATTCAACTTGAAACTCAGCTACATGTCTGAGACCAGAATACTCTGAGCCTCTGCCAAAATGATTCGCACAGGAAAGCCGAGCTCTCCAAGACACAATTTTACAATTTCGAATGTTAACCCTGCCATGTGGCCATGTGCTATAGTATTGTGGGCATGTGATCTAAACAAGATGGAGTCGACAAGGTTATTATATGACATCTCCTCTTCCTCGTTCATGGCATTTCTAAAGGACTCTTTCTAGATCTGGGTTTTAGTAGTGCAGCTGTAAACAGACCAATCGCAACAATATGCAGAGAGTGGGCTTTGGGTCCTTCACTTTCAACCATGGGTTTCTACGAGCAGCCATTTTTCATCCATTGACTGTCAATTATGCTGTTGCTCAGCTCAATGTAGCATTCATCTCTCACTGAATACTAATGGCTGTTTGGGTGTATCCCTCCACCTGCACTCAAGTGCTTGCTTTGATCTACATTTGAGACGACTCTAGAATTGTAGCCTTCTTTGTCTTTTGTTTACTCCCTCCTGTGTGCCTCACTCTAATGGGATGTTGCTGCATGTGTTAGCGCATTAAGCCTAGGCATTCCAGCTTTGCCATTAATTTGAAAAACACAAATCTTCACCTGCAGACAACCCAAAATGTTTCAGGTGGAACTAGCCTGGTTGAAGTACTGTGACGGAGAAGACAAAGTGAGAATTTGGATCTGAAAAACATGAAATCTACAATACTTGTCCTTTAGGCTAGAGAGGCGAGCAAGTGTGCCCTCATAGTATCAGAGGGTTACTGTGGCCTTCCTGCTTGTAGCATATGAAGTTGTGTTGGAAGCATACCCTGTTTAGAGACTGATAGTAAGAGCAGACGTGTTTATTTGAATTGGTAAGAAAATGACCTACTGGTCCTATCATGTGGCAATACCCAGAACCTTGCGCCGACATTGTGTGTGTATAGCAAGTGCCTGTGTGAGTGTAGTATGCGTGTAGCACAGGTAATAGTAGTAGGACGGTGTGGGAGTAGGAATCTGAGTACTGGAGGCATTGGCATTTACTTTGGATGCCCTTGGTTTTACCCTGGCACAATGTGGAGGATAAGTACCACTTCCTAATACAGTAAGGTTATTGCCTACTTTCCTACCCTTAGGGGGTGGATATTGAAGTGAGGAGGATGGAGCAAGGGCTCTCTTTAGAAAATCTATGAATACTTTGTTAGCACCGGGCTGCTGATCAGTTCTTTTTGAGCACTGCAAGCTGGTGAATGATAGGGGTGAAGGGTGGGACACGGAGAGAGTTCATGGGTCAGGCCTACCATTTGTCTATCTCTTTTCAGGGTGGCTGATGACAGCCAAAAGCAGAATCCTCACACTTTACTGTGCCCTTTTGTCAGTGCTCCAATTTGGAGACAGACCAAGTGCTGCCTGCTGTGAGAAGCATAGTTTTATTCAAGGGCAGAGTCTGGAGAACTGCCCGAGAAGGACACTTGAAAGAGGAGCACCCCAAACTGTTCCAAAAGTCTGAGGTTGTGGATCCACATCCCGTACAGAATATGTGTATAAAAATAAAATGCAAAGCACCGTACTTTGTTCCTGTTCCAGGACTCATCACCAAGAAAACAATTGGTTTGCGGAGCGCTTGAAGAACTTGTATGTGACCAGTGCTGGTGTCTGTGTGGCAGCCAAACCAGAGCAGGGTCATCATCACCTCGATGTCTGCACTTACTCCTGGAGGAGCTGATGGTCTGCCTAGTACCCAGTGCCTTGAAGCCGGTATGCTGAGAGATAGAGAAGCCATCTGACTAGTTGTCCATGAGAAGATACTGTCCAGGAGGATATGCCCAGCCTGTTCCTGGTCAGAGGAACATATCAGGGAGGAAGGAAGATACCTGCCTATAACGTGCACAGTGGCCTCAGAGGAGGTCCAAAAATGTTTACGCTAGCCTCGAGCCACACAAAAAGTTCAGGGGACAATACTTAACAACATGAAAGTGTATATTGTATTATTTATCGTTTATTTAATTTTTTACAAGGCAATATATTTTCAGGTAATGCATTTCATCAAAGCAGCTGTGTTACACATAATTCATAATAGAAAAAATAACACAGCAAGGCAAATAATTCTTAAACAAGAAAAAAACATAACATCAATTTAAGAGCCAAAAATGTCCTCACCAAGGCCCACACACCAAACCACAATCTAATCTCACCAAACATACACATGCATTCTTCTCACATCAGAAATAGATGCAAACAATCACATTCATAGGTCATTCCGCAGGACTATAAAAGTCTAGAATCAATGGGGATAGTTGGAATATTCTCCCAGATCAGTCGGTTGGTCTTCAGGTGGTAAGGGTGCCAACACGCGTTTCGGTGTGAGACCCCAGCCGGGGTTACACCTTCATCAGGGCAGGAGTGGACGGGGGGCACAGGGTGTAGGATAATCTAGACAAGAGGCAAACCGGGCATATTACTTTAAAAGAAAAAAAAACCCAAGTGGTAGCCAGGAGACTTAGACTTATCATTAGTTGTTCATAATAAAAGAGAGAGAACTCCAAGGGTTAAGGATAAATTTGGCCAAAAAGAGGGATAATCCAGGCCCCCTAGGGAGGTGGACGACATTGACAGGTGAAAAACGTGTTGCTAGGAGTGTTGGAACAAGGACAAGAAAAGATAAATGGTGCTAGGTGCAACAGCATTGGAAACCAGATATGCACAAGATAGCAGAAAAGGTCAGACTTGTCAACCTTCGCCGTGTAAGGGGAGTGCACACATCAGACTGAAAATTCGCCCAGAGGAGTGGTGAGAGATGAATACAAATGGTCAGAAGAACACCCTGAAAAAGCAGACTGCCCATCATCAAAGCAATGAGTGACTCATACTGCAGAAGATCTTTGAATCTCTCTGTGGTTTTCGTCTACACCACCACAAGTGTATTTGTTTCCAGACATTGCGGTCATGGTTGCAACTGCTTTGGGAATCGCATTGACCTCGTTTTGGGCTGCAGCTTGCATAGTGATCATATTGCGCATTCAGAGGCTTCACCTGCTTTGGTAACCATATCGGCTCGGTTCAGAGCGGCAGATCTCTTGGCGATCTAATTGGGTCTACAGAGGCCTTGGTGATCGCTTCCGCCCATTTGGGCCCAGCACCTGCCTTCATGTTCATATCATCCCAATGGGGGGCTGGTTTGCCTTTTTGTATTCACTGACCGGCACACGGGTGGAACGCTAGACCTGCACTTGTGTGGTAGCTAAGCAGCCACTGATTAACCTGAGTAGCCACATAGAGACAGATGCGTGGAGAATCGACCTCCTCCGCAGCCTCCAAGTAACTGCATCGGTTAACCGGGGGCCTTTGCATTCAATGGAATCAAGTTGCTAAGATCACACTAGTTGAGTGCAAAGAACTACGAGACTGAACTTCTACCCGCTCCAACACCATGGATAAGAACTGAAACAAACGAGTGAATTAATTGTGCATTTGACTTGTAGGGCACTAGAATCTGCCCTTACGCCTTATTCATGCTTTTACCATAATTTCAGGGTGACAAGTTCATGTGGAGCAGGAGACAGCACAGAGGGAAATGAGGCGTGTGCTGCCACATGAGAGTTGTAAATATGATCACTTCTTGTGTACGGGATTTATTTCTGTAGGTCAGGCTCCCACACACCTAAACATCTGAGTTACCAGTAGTCAATTAGTGATAATTGTGACTAATATGTGCGGCAGCTCAGTATCCTGAGTGAGTCAGGGCAGGCCTATTCTAATGGAAGCTGTACTGGGGGCATAAAAACATGTTATTAGAGAAAATATAGGTTTGATTGGCAGGTTAGAAACAGAGCCACTGGAATTAATTATATGATTCTGCAACCAGTGAATATTCCACATAATTATGGATTTATCACTATTTTCCATGTAATCCACTGTTTGTAGCATAACTTCAAGATTTCAACAAATATGTTTTTATTTTTATTTTTTTATTTTTTATTTTACATTTTTATTGGGAAAACGACAGAAAAGCATATTCAGAGGATAAAGACAAAAGAATACCAACATACATTACATCTTCGTCATTCCCCACATTTTTAGCAAATTTTTCTCCACCACCTCCACCCTTCCCACCCCCCCCCAGGAGCTGTAGGATTTATCATTACAAAGATACACAAAAAAAACAAATAAATAACCAAAATAAAACACAGAAGAAGCACATTGCGAATCCAAAAGGAGAGCAAGCACACCCGTTGTATCTCAAAAATTAACAATCTTCACCCATCCTTATCTCTCTGAATTCAACCAGTTTGTAAGAGGCTCCCAAATCCGTTCCCCCTCCCTCCGAGCCCTCGGGCCTCTCCTTTTAAAGATCAGCATTTCCCACTTCCCTATATTTATAAATTTACTAAACCACTCGCAAAATCTCGGAGGAGCAGGATCCAACCATACCGTTGCTATGCACAATCTAAGTATAGCCATCGCAATAAATAATAACTTTCTTTCCTGTGCATTCTTGTCCATATCCCCAATTCCCAACATTACCACTTGTGGAGAAAGTTTAATCATGTAACCTAACATCTGTCCAAGCCGTTGCTCGACCGCATCCAACAATGAGGACAGACTAGGGCATATAGCAAACATATGAACACTATCTACAGCAAATTCCCCGCATCTAGGACAATTAACTCCACTCACCCCACCCCATTAATGAATGCGGTGTGGCGTAACATAACAAATTGAACCACGTCTTGAAGCATTGAACCTGGAGGTTTGCTGATAGGGTTGCTGTTTGACTGAAGCCTAATGCCTCTTCACATATTTCTTGACCTGCCTGTACATCGATCAACCAGCGACCGAAATGTTTATCCAGATCATCGCTTCTGGTTTCATTCACCATTTTATACAGCGTGGAGATAGTTGATTCACCGCACTGAATCGTATCCACCAATGGGATATGGACCCAACTAACCCTTTTACGGCTTAGAAAATCGCGTATCTGTAAGAATTTAAAAAAATGCCGGTTGCCTATACTGAATTTCTGTTTAATACATTCAAAGGACATGACCCCTGTTTCCGTAACAATGTCCCCTATTGCCAAAACTCCTTGCATATACCATTCTCTAAAATAGCCATCCCTGAAAACCTCCGGTAGCAAAGTATTACCAATAACAGGGGTGTATATATGTAATCTTCCAATTTTGAATAATTTTCTCACAGGTGTCCAAACCTTAAAGGCTGCCAACAGAGTCTTGAACCTTACCCTTTTAAAATAGGCAAAATCAATATGTCTGAAAAGCAGCCCCTTTGCTTCCTCTCCATAGATTAACCGATAAATAGAAATGTCAGCACCAGCAGGTTCCTCCCCATCTAATAATAAACCTAAATGCCTCAACATAATTGCCCGGTAATAGCATTGAAAGTTCTGTAGTGCCCAACCTCCCCTCTCCCTTGATAGCGTCATATATTTCATAGCCCGTCTGGGTCTTTTACCAGCCCATACAAACCAAGAAATAATACGCTCAATTTTCTTAAACCATATCAAATCAACTAACAGAAGAATAGCTCTAAAAAAATACAGAATCTTTGGTAAAAAAATCATTTTAACTACATTACATCTCCCCATAAGGGTTAAATGTAAATTATTAATCCGTCGTGCCTCAGAGTTAATTTTGCTTAATAGAGGGGCTAAATTAATTTCTACAATCTCCTCGGGTTTGGCACTTATCTCAATCCCCAAGTATCTTGCCTTGCCAATCACCCGTGAGTCTGTCAAGCTAATTTTCCCATTACAAATTATTTGTGTTTTGGGGTTATTAAGATGATACCCTGAGATCTTGCAAAATTTAGTTGTCAATCTCTGAATTTCTACTAAGGCAATCTGTGGGGAATCAGTCAATATGGCAAGGTCATCCGCATACCCAAGGATTTTAGTATCCCCTCCTTTGGCTCTAACCGGTTGAATCAAAATATTAGAAAGAGTTTTTTTAATTAAAGGATCAATATAGATGGCAAATAATAAGGGGGAGCAAGGGCAGCCCTGCTGAGTACCTCTTAAAATGGTAATTATACCGGACTGATTACCCATGACAGAAATTTGAGCGGTAGGCTGTTGATACATGCTCCGAATAGCACAGATACAGCTATCACTTAGACCATAATGTCGCAAAACTGCCCATAAAAAAGGCCAGGAGACCCTATCAAAAGCTTTCTCCGCATCCAGCAGAATTAGAGCCATAGGGTCTCCTGAAACCTTGGTGAAATCAAAAAGAGCAATAGTGTGGCGTATGTGGTCAATCACTTCTCTTCCGGGGACAAACCCGTGTTGTTGTGGGGATACTAGCTTCTTAATCACACCGGATAGCCGATTAGCAAGAATCTTAGCATACATTTTTATGTCACTATTTATAAGCGTAATGGGCCGAAAAGATCCCGGGTCAGTAGGATTCTTGCCCTTCTTTAAAAAGGCAACAATTCTGGCTCTTTGCCATGATTCCGGGGGCTTCTCCCCCCTTTGCACCCTGCGAAACAGCTCCAACATGACAGAAGTAAGCTGTTGCCGGAAAGTTTTGTACAGCTCACCCGGTATAAAGTCCGGACCTACCGCTTTGCCCGCCGGAAGAGAATCGATCGCTTGCCAGAGCTCATCTATTCTAATTTCAGCATCCAAAATTCCCATCTCCTCTGTAGAGAGGGCATCAACCTCTATTTCTTTTAAATATTCCTGTATCTCAGCCTGTAAAATCTCGTTATCCAGAATATCCTTGTGATATAATTTTTGATAGTATTTTTGGAAAGCTAAGGCGATGGCCCTCTCCTCTGTCACTAACCCTGCATCCGGATCCAGAATTAATTATGTGATTCTGCAACCAGTGAATATTCCACATAATTATGGATTTATCACTATTTCCATGTAATCCACTGTTTGTAGCATAACTTCAAGATTTCAACAAATATGTTTTTAGCTGCATAATTTGAAGATGTCAACAAAAATGTTTCTAGCTCAGACATTTCCCAAGTCACCATACAGTGTTGCACGTGCTTCACGCTTCACAGAGTGACTGGTTACACCGGCAAAGGTTAATTGGCCACGTTTCAGTTACTGATTGCTGTGTTCAGGAGTTAAACTGGTACTAATGAGTTGAAACCTTTGACCAGACAGTATCACGTTCTTTTTTAAGCGCTAGGTTCACCCAGGAGGAACACCTTTGACAAAGTTTAACACAGACAAGTCTTACGAGCTTTCCGGAATTTACTTTGATCAGTTTCCTGCTGAAGATAAAATGACAAAATTATGGTGCCACATAATGTGCCGCATTATATCGCACAATTTGCTGTACCTTTCTGCATAGTTGTAGTCAAGTTTGTCAAATAAATCGGTGTAAGAAATGGGGTTACCAAATCTCCAGGGGGGTAGCATGGAACCAAGCGGGCAGGCCAAACTTCGGAGGACATGTGAAGCACTCACGCAGTACCCACAGCCGACACACCAGGCACACCACAAAAGAGGCACGACACCAGCTTGAGTTGGAAAATTATTACGTTCTCTATTGACTCCAACCTGCAAGGCAAAAAATGCATAAACAGTGGTATAACAACACGGCGGCAACTGGCACCAGAGCCAAGTGTATCAGGGGGACAATGGGATAGAGGTTCAGTTCGTAAGTCCATGGCTGAAAGGAAAAGAATGTGATTAAATTGACATTAAACCTGGGGTCAATATGGCGGGGCCAACTCAGGCTCTAATCCTTAGCAGTAGGCTGTAATTGCAAAATACAACATTAGCATAAGTACACACCGTGCACGATAACTCCAACCCAACCCCTGTAAAGGAAGAACTTCATGGCATCACAGCACATGATAACAGACAGGAGCACCTGTAATAAAGCAGCAAGGCTTCCTCATTAGCATTGAGCCTAATCATGGCCTGGAATAACACGTCAGGCCAGCACATTGGCAACACCATTAGTATAAAACATCAGGGTGTATACAACAGCCCACCCTCCGCATGGCGATAAACATTATGCATCCACATTATGGTGTGACGCTAGGCATTAAATCATGGGCACGAAAAACATTAGCAATAGGACTGCCCAATCATGGACAGGGGGCGCAGTAACCTGGTGCATGTCACCTCTGCGACCATTAGGACAACCCTTAGCGAAGGGGCAGTCGGCCTGACCTATGGGCGTCTCCTCAGCAGCATAACGCATGGGGATGCCCACCATTAACAGGGGCATTAAC
This sequence comes from Lissotriton helveticus, assembly GCF_964261635.1. Lineage (NCBI taxonomy): Eukaryota > Metazoa > Chordata > Amphibia > Caudata > Salamandridae > Lissotriton > Lissotriton helveticus. Next base: position 741,274,355 of record NC_136073.1, read on the forward strand.
ACTAGGACCTAAGCACACTGGGCGCGAAACCATCTGCCTAAACATTAACCCATTAGGCAAGAGAACGGGGCATTTCATTAAGCCGCCTTTAACCCAGTATTCAGCAAAAGCACCTCCTTACGCCACACTAACCCAAGCACCAGGGCCTACACTGGCTGGCATTCAACTGGACCCCCAGGCAGGGGTTAACTAATGTCTTGGCCCAGCTCAGAGGCCTTGCAGTCCCGCATGTACTTCTCACTGGGAGCCCTCGCCGAGTCCGGGGACTCTGGTGTACAATTAGAGCCAACGAGCTCAAGTACAATGTCTCCCAGGGGGCCCTGCTCTTCCTTAAGGCAGTGGGGGCCAACAGGGCCCAATCCCGATTTCCCAAAAGAAGGGGAGGGGGCGCGCACCGACCCTGTGCCCCGACTCCAGCCCCCAACCACTACGCAGCTGAGCCCCCACTCACCGGGCTCCTTGAGATGTCCTTCTGGCTCCGGGCTCTCCCTGGCGCTAATGCAGCAAGCGTTTTCCGGTACTTTCAGGCGGAGGGGGCAGGCACCGACAATGTGCCTCGAGGCCCCCCCTCTGTTTCCTCTAGACAGCGCGATTCGGGCACAGCGCTTCCAAGGGCACAGTTCTAGGCTGGATAGCGCTTCCAGGCACACAGCGCTTCTTCTAGGCACAGCGCTTCCAGGCACACAGCGCTTCTTCTCAGCACAGCGCTCCCCAATAGCAGTTCCCAGGGAAATACAGCGCTGTAGGATTCTGCAGTGGAGCGCTCCCAGATTATAGCTCCTGGGGGACACAATCCATTAGCTTTAGCGCTTAGCAGTCAGCACTCACGAGGCAGAGTAGTTTCCAGGGGCACCCAGCGCAAGGGGGGCGGACAGTCCCAGCAGCGAACCCCAGGGTAACACTCCTCACCTCCTGGGTGGTGGGGTCCAAGATGCTCCTTCCCTTCTCGGCGCTTCTTTGTGCAGCGCTTGTGTGGCGCAAGGTCCCGGCAGCTTCAGGGACCTAGGGAGGCCCTCCTTCTTCAGGGGCCCTGGGGACAGAGAAGCAGGCACTACTGGGCCAGGTCAGCAGGTAGTGGGGGCATCATCAAAGCAGGGTGGTAGGCTTTCACCATCCCCAGTGCAGCGTGGCCCTCCTACACAGCAGCCTGAACTCCTGAAGTGGGGCTTTACAAGCCCTGGGGACAGTAGAGGGGTTCTGGATGGGTGCAGGGTCCAGCACACAGGCCCAAGTGGCGGTATCCCCTGACAGCAAGTCCCCTCGCACTCCTGTCCCTGCTCTGTCTCTGCACATCACATCTCTACTGCTCTCCCTATACCAGAAAGGCTGGAGGCTTCTAGAAGGTCCCTCCAAATGCTGGTATTGCTGGGTACCAGACAACTAGACCGCTAACCCACCATGGACAGGTAAACTAGTTCTAACTGGCTCAGGGGGACGAGTAGAGCACCCTGGGTGCCAGGCTTTCCCTCCAAATGCAGGGGTGGCTGGGTACCTAACAACTAGACTGCTAACCTCCTGCAGTCAGGTGGCACAACGCATAGCCTTGGTAGCCATTTTAAATGCAAAACACGAATGCAGCATTTCACCAGGGTACATGTTTACAATGGGGGAAATTGACAAGTGCTCACACCATTGCATGACATTACATATTAACAAGGTGTCTCACACCACACATGGCCTATACAGGTTTATTACCATGGGGGAGACATTTCAAATTAGGGGGGCAAAAAGCGAAAAATTTTGGGGGAAAAGGGCCAAGTCCAACAATCGGTCATTCTTGACCACACGAATAAAATAACCTTGTTATAAATCATATAAATATTTTGATGAATTCCGTTTCACCCTTGCAGTATTTATTCACTCAGAATGTTGTCTCCTGAAAGTTGTTGCGCACTTTGTAATCTTATTGTGGTACTCTTTTCAGAAGCACTGCTGTTTTTTACAGTATTTTAATTTTGTAGGTACTATTTCGATGAATTGTATTGTCCTTGTAACCCATTTGTGTCTTATTATTATTTGCTGCTATTATGACTGTGCTTTTATGGATATATACTTGTATCCGAATAAAGATTTTTGAATTGAATTGAAAATCATATATGATGTAAAAAAAAAGTAGCATTCCAAAGTAAACAGGCATTGACAATGGCAATTGGTCTTACTTGTATATAAAGTTAGGATAGACCGATTGGCATTGCCAAAACTTTTTTCTTTTGTTTTTTCCCCTCTAAACTCTTGTCTATTTTTATTTTCAGTACCTTTCCCTTCCCGGATTATTATCCTATTTTTACTTTTTATTACTGACCACAATCTATGTCATTTTTTTCATATAAAAAACATACACGCAAAAGGTTAATGTATTCTATTCCTTCTTGAAAAAAAAATATGAGGTATTTGCTCTGTAATTCTGAACTGAAATAACACGGCCGTGTTTCCGTGCACAGTGCCTACTTCTCTCGCTCCAGTTCAGAGAAAGTATTTTATGGTTTCAATCCAAGAAATGTGATTACTGCACCAGTGGCCTGGAATCTATTGCTGGCAGCATCTTTTATAGACATACTTAATGCTCTCTTGCTCTTTTATGGTGTAGTCAAGGCAGTGGTTACTCAAGGACGCGCCATTGAGCAGGAATGTGGCCACTTTTGAGTTTTAAAGAGGGGAGAACAATGTGATGAGAGTGGTAAATCTGGCCTACCACAGCTTCATGAATTTCGCTTTATTCTTGCACTCGGTAAGACTTTTTTTTTAACAGATTTTATTTGTCAAGTTACACATGCGTAGCAGGGTTCTGTACCCCAGAGACATCTGAACAATCAAATCACATTATACTGACTTTTACATTTTCAGCTTAAAACACAGGAGATGGAAGAGCAATACAAATAAAATCTAACTCCCCCACGCCCCCAACCCCACCCCCCCCAATCGCACTTGTATCTTTTTTATAATTATTTCTGGTATTTAACAAGGGTTTGGTTTTAATTTGATTGTCTTTATGGCCAAATGGCTCAACCACACGTGATTTGAAAATCAGGCCTTTAATTACTAACTTTTAGAAATGGGAGTAATTTGTCTACTCTCTGAGAGTAAAACTATCTCTTGAAAGTGACCTTTATTATTTAAAGTTGTATTTGTAAATGCTCACTTGTTTCCAGAAAGCGATATTCACCACACGCAGAAAAGATGAGTTGTTTTGCACACAGTCAAGGTCAAAATACAGTAACACCAGTGTATACACTTCCAGTCAGGTCTTTGAAACCCAGGATGGCCTGCTCAGCTTTTCATCCTTCCACGTTAAATAAATGAAGTAATATTTAAATTGGAGAATAGTAAAACATATTATACATTATACAAATTACAAAACGGCAGTATTTGTGCGACACAAAAAAAAAAATCTTGCTCCATGGAAATTGTGCCTTTTTCACATGAACATATCAAGAGGAAATATCGAAGAAAATGGCCACAGTGCATTCCATGCTGTCGTTTCAAGAACTGCTCTACATTCATGATTACTGTGGGTGGCCTAGAAAACCCTTTTTAGGTCTCGGCTAGTAACGCGCTGTAAGCGCGTTCTCGCCAGAGAACTATAGTCGGCGTCTCAGGCGAGAGACGCGACGAAGGGGAGACAAGAGCTGGCCGCGCGCCCAGCATTCTCAATGTGAAAAGCATTTTCAGAGTCGGATTACGACGCGCGCTTTAGGATTGGGTCGCGCGCGTGAGCTTCTACCATAGACAGCTCACGTGACGTCGCGCGGCCCAATCCCAAGGCGCGCGTCGTAATCCGACGCTGCCCCCCTCTCAGGCTCGCGTTGTTCACATGGGAGGCTGTAGTTGTACTTGGGTGGTTTCATTGCAGGAAACTGCCTGTCATTTCCTCAATGTGTCCTCCGCCGCTCCTCACCTCCGTGCAAACCCTCTAGCGTGCCTCCAAATTCCCTGGCCAGCGTCTCTGCTGATCTTCCGGAGCTGGATCCGGAGTGCTCCCACGACAACACAGGAGTCTCAGCAGCAGCGCCGACGGGAGTCTGCATATTTCCTCTCCCTCTGCCAAAATGTCCGACCCGTCCTCACACGATAAAATGCAAAGTCGTCAAACTCAGCGGCAACATCTCACTTGTAATGCCAAAACCGAATTTATCATTACCGTGTGACTTACAAGGCGAAGGGGCAACACAACAAGGCCAGACGCTGTAGCGTCCTGACACAACTCACCAATCTCGTGTAAGTGGACGGAAATTTTGTTTGATTTTCGCAATAAAAAAAATCATGTTTTGTTTCACTCCCCGCAGTTTCTGAAAAGCACCCGCACATCGGTACAGCTGTGTACAAAATCCCACACACACATCGAAACACAAGCACATAAAAACACAGACACGCAAATACACCAGGGTACATATAAGCATGAACACACATGCACACATCGAAACACAAGCACATAAAAGCACAGACACGCAAATACACCAGGGCACATATAAGCACGCACACATCGAAGCACAAGCACATACATGCAGACACGCAAATACACCAGGGCACATATAAGCACGCACATCGAAACACAAGCACACGAAAGCACAGACATGCAAATACACCAGGGCACATATAAGACCGCACACACATGCACGCACCTACACAATAACACATTTCTATATTGCCATGCAAGTACACAAGCAAACACAAATATAAGCCCACAGATGCATACACACATATATAGGCACTCACGCAGCCCACACAATTGCACATGGTTCCATTCGGCTACATATAAACGCACACTCAATGCTACACAGAAACACGTAAAAGTTTGTTTAGATATGCCACGTGGATCCATGCACACACAAGGCATACACGCTCTCAAGCCAACACACACATCCAAATGCGCACACATGGATCCGTGCACAATGTGTCACACACACATGCACGGGCAAACATGGCCACCTGTTCACACATTCATCACTGCTCTTGTGCTGCATGGAATATTACAGTTGGTGCATTGCAATATTTAGCAATGCCAATAGCTCAAACTTAATTAACCCGAGACCTATTGCATTGCAAATGCTTGTCTATGTATGAAACCATCTTGCCACCAAATTTCGGGAGGGTGGGCGGAATGCACAAGCAACACAGTGGAAGGTACGAGAGAGACAAAAGCAACACGTGGCATGTGGTAGGTACAGGGACGCAACACAGAGGCCCAGTTACGATAAAGGAACAACGGAGAGAGAGGAGAGTGCGAGTGGGTGGAATCAACACAGAGAGTGTGGGCAGGCGATGGAGAGATTCACATGGGCAGGTGCAACAGGGAGCAGGGCAGAGTGAAGCACTCGGGCGACAGATTACAACATGAGCGCGGGGGAAGAAACTCACGAGAGAGACAGCACTAAAACACATGCATTCTCGTGGGGTGCTCAACACAAAAGAAACAAGCATTGGGAATGCAATAGGTCTCGGATTTATTTGAGTTAGAGCTAATGGCATTGTAAATGGCAATGTCTTTTAGCCATGTGTTATGAATGTATGCATGTGGTGTGTAGTGAATTATGTGGGTTGGATTGGAATTGTAGCAATGGTGGCATGCTGCGCTTTAGATGAATATGTTTAAAAGTAAAGTGAAGTCGGTTGTAGCCATGTCTTTTCCCCTTTTTTGTTTGAACTTGCAACATGGTACATATAGGCATAATCTCCAAACACTGGTGGACTCTGACACACTTGGTGGTAGCTTTTCTGCAAATTACTTTTTTACTTTTTCATTTTTTTGACTTACAGACAACACATAAGGCACTTCTGTTCTATATTATGGCATGCCTTTTGGATGTTGAATAAGTATGCACCTTGTTAATATCGTGTCATTTGTAACAGTATGTAAATATGAACTTTTGTTCATGGCTTATTGTTGTTCATTTGTTCTCTCATTGTTTCTTCTCTCTACAGTGCCCCTGATGAAGGGATATACCCGAAATGCATTGGGCTTTTCCCCAAAAATGTTGTGGTTGGGTAATTAATTTAAACATATGTACAACAATTGATTTTTTGTGAATTTTTAGCAATGATTGCATTTCACAGTAACATCACTGAAAAATCTTGTAGTAGCACAAGATAGGTTTTGTAGCTGTTTGTATTATTCATGTAATTCATGAAAATGAAAATCAATACACATGTTGATACGCTTTGGCTTTAAGTGAATTCTTTATTTGGTTACGCTTTACTGACAATTCAAAGCTTCATGTGATTCTTCAGTTCTACTTCGAATTTTGCTGTGCGTTTGGTATACCGGTGGTTCTCCACCAGCTGTTGTTCATTGTACTGGGCTGGCTGCCCCACAACCAAATAGCACGCACACTTAGTCTAACAGCAGTAAATTGTGATTACTATCGTTTTCAATAGGGTGTGCACAGGTTAACATTCATTCATTAAAAGTAAAGTGCACCATACTGCGATTGCTACAATAGTTAATTGTGGGTGTGTTAACAATTGATGTGTGCACTGATGGCTGGTGGTGTGTGTGCCTGTAGAAATTGTGCACTGATGGCCGGTGGTGTGTGTGCCTGGTGGAAGCGTGCACTGCCGGCTGGTAGTGTGTGCCTGGTGGAAGCCTGCACTGACGGCTGGTGGTGTTTGTGACCGGTGAAAGCGTGCACTGACGGCTGGTGGTGTTTGTGCCCGGTGAAAGAGTGCACTGATGGTGTGGTTGTGTGTGTGTGTGGTTGCGGATGTGGTGGTGAGTGTGTGGTGGTGAGTGTGTGATGGGGTGTGTGTGGTGGTGTGTGTGTGTGTGGTGTTGTGTGTGTGTGTGTGTGGTGTTTTGTGTGTGGTGTGTGTGGTCTTATGTGTGTAGTCTTATGTGTGTAGTCTTATGTGTGTGGTGTTATGTGTGTGTGTGTGTGTGGTGGACTTAGTTCGAGTTTTGGTACCCTGCACACTCACACACTGCCCCTACACACTGCTCACCCTACACACTCACACAATGTTCACCCTGCACACTCACACACTGCTCACCCTGCACACTGACACACTGCTCACCCTACACCCTCACACACTGTTCACCCTGCATACTCACACAATGTTCACCCTGCACACTCACACACTGCACACCCTACACACACACACACACACTGCGCACCCTACACACACACACACACACTGCTCACCCTACACACTCTCACACTGCTCACCCTGCACACTCACACACTGCTCACCCTACAACTCACACACTGCTCACCCTACACACTCACACAATGTTCACCCTGCACACTCACACACTGCTCACCCTACACACTCACACACTGCTCACCCTACACACTCACACAATGTTCACCCTGCACGCTCACACACTGTTAACCCTGCATGCTCACACACTGATCACCAGCCGCGGCCCGTTGAGGGAGTTCCGTGGGGCAGAGAGGCGTGCGGGGGAGGGGCAGGGTGGGGGGTGGTAAACACCGGAATATGGATGATTGCAGGTAAGTAAACAATTAAATTAATAAAACGGATTTCGTAGCGCGCCCTGCATCGCATTTCGTGATGCAGGGCACGCAACAAAATTCGTCACACACTGCTCACCCTGCACACTCACACACTGCTCACCCTACACACTCACACACTGCTCACCCTACGTAATGCGTAAAGACCTAGCTCTGCCCTTTGGCCTGTGTTGTAATCGTACAGTAGGTTGTGAGTAGTTGCGTTTGATTGGTTGGGGCGTCCCCTCCTTTCTGCTCCCCTCACAGAGGGCCGGCTGCCTCCATGAAGCTCCCAAGACACGTGTTCAGCTGTTCTTTGTTTTAGCTCCTGTGTGTCAGTGCACCGTGTAAGCGCACAAGTATACCCTGCTCTCTCTGGAACACTCACACTGCTGAGTCTCTCTCACACTGCTGAGTCTCTCTCACACTGCTGTCACTCTCACTCTGCTGTCACTCTCACTGCTGTCTCTCACTCTGCTGTCTCTCACTCTGCTGTCTCTCTCACTCTACTCTCACTTTGCTGTCACTCTCACTCTACTGTCTCTCATGCTGTCACTCACTCTACTGTCTCTCATGCTGTCACTCTCACTCTGCTGTCACTCACTCTGCTGTCACTCTCACTCTGCTGTCTTACTCTCACTTTGCTGTCTCACTCTCTCTCTGCTGTCTCACTCTGCTGTCTCACTCTGCTGTCTCACTCTCACCCTGCTGTCACTCTCACCCTGCTGTCACTCTCACTCTGCTGTCACTCTCACTCTGCTGTCACTCTCACACTGCTGTCACTCTCACAATGTGTTTGTTGTTGGCGTTCAATCACTTAACATTCCGTACCTATCCCTAAATGAACCAGTCTAAATTGAATTGGGCCCTGTTTACCACCATGCTCAATCTTTCTGATAGAAATGACACGCAGTTAAATAACTTTTTGCCACGCGCAAACACTCTTCACAAGTTGTTGTTCCCTTTCTGCTATGAAGTCAGTTCTCTCGGAGCAGCACAGCTGTGCGTCAACAGACAGTACAATGTTTTAATTTTTTTTAAACATCTTGCGAAGATGATACCTTTATTGGGCTAACACAGCGCTATAGTTTTTGCTTGCAGGGCCACAAAGGGTCTTCCTCAGGTGGTTATAGTAGGAGTGAAAGAGATCTCCCGGTGCAGGGCAGAGCCGTATTTCCATTTTACGCCGCAATTGAATGGAAGTGCGGTGCTGTCCCTATCTTCCCATTGTTTCTGCAGCTGCCGCGATAATTCAAAACATATGGTCTCTGGTGCGCGTAACAGACATCAATAGGCCATGGGCGGAGCTACGCAACCGCCCATGGCCTATTGCGTGTTCTGTTAAAAAACAGCACGCACGCGAAGGCCAATGAAAATTAACCTTGGAAATAACACGCACGAACTACGTGGAATTTCCAGGTCCATTTTCAAATCCGCGGGAAAAGGACTCTCGCTGCGCGACACTGCATGCGCAGTGTACGGCAGGCCCGAGCCCTAAAAAGTAGTGCTTGAAAAACAAGCAGTGGAAGCAGACTATCCAGCCGAAAGTAAAAAGACAATGATCCATTGGAGGGACAAGCACAGGATTGGCAAACTGGGACACAAATAAGAAGCTGTCAAATGAGAGTGACAGGAAAGGCAGCAAATGGTAAGCAGTGGGCAACTCCAAGCCTCTCCATTTTCTTGGTAAGACACAATATGCCTTGTAATAGACAGCTCATGCACTGTCTAGTAGGCTCGACCTAAAAAGGAAGCAGGAGGAAGCATATAAAATAAATATATTTTATCAAAAGGTCGTAAATTATATTTTTATCAATTACCATATAAACAGTCTATGGAAATCTTATTTTGTTGCTGAGATCAATATAGTATTTTCAGCTAATCTGTAGGTGCTAGGAAAAGAGGTATGCAGCTTACAAAAACATCCTTATACTTGTTCAAACCAAATGACAATATAAAAGTGAAAGTTGTCTAACTTGCCTGAGGGCTGTAAGCAAAAACTAAGGTAGGCAAAGGTAGGTCTGTTGCTTATACCAGATGTGAATGGCTGTTAAAGAGTAACACATGCTATTGTTTGAGGAGGAGCTTAATGGCTAGATTAACAGCAGATAAAATGTTAATTGCCCACAGGCGAATCATCAGTACACACAGACTACAGGTACAAATTATATGGTTGCCATGGAAGACAAGCAGTGGCAAACTCAATAAGTCTGACCGAGGCAATCCTGGTTCATTAGTCCCTTTTTATTGCAAGCATATGTCATATCATTTAAAAAAAGAAACAAAGGTAAGCATGCTGCATGAGCACAGGGGCCATGTAATTCAATTCCTGTGGACCACTGACTATTCCCCAGCAAACATATTTTGTTTTAACATTCACAAAGGAGAAGGGGTCTGGTCCCTAAGGGACTTCTTCCCTGTTGCAAATGGTTTACTATCCCATCTTGAGGGTGAGTAGCTTTTCAATAATTTACAACCGCGATTTCAGACATAAACCATTGGTACATATTGATAGGAATGGCTCTTTGAAAGGGACTCCAACTACACCCTCCTTCCAAATGGTGATTCCTTATACATTTGAAATCCCATTGTGGGAGAAGGTACAAAGTTACTAACTCTTAAAAAGGGTGTGGTACATTGCAGAAAAACATTTTTTCAGGGTCAAACTGCGAATTTGAAAATTTGCCAATGGAAAATGCTTTCAACATCTGACCCTATAATTCTAAGCGCTTCTAAAATACAAATCTCCCTCGTGTCGTTTTTGTTTATAGAGTATATTCTAAGCTGTATCATCTTGGCCAATTTAGTTGTTAGATTACTGCACGGGAATGTGTGTTCATTTGCTGCATAGGGGTAATGCAATTTGTGTTTTCTAAACATTCTGCCATGATTTAGGATGTACCCGTTGTTTGTTGTGCATTGTGACTTCATATGAAAACTTTTTTCGCCTTGATAATCAAAGATGACAGCCTGTTAATTGTTTTAGTGTATCTAGCCATCAGGTACTAATTGAACATTTTGGCCATGTAGATATCTGATGCAAAATGCACATTTTGATTGGGCTAACTAAGGCATGTGTGGAGAAAGGTCTTATTGGTCTTATTGAGTCCTAACTTGTGAAGTATTTGCTCCATTTTCATAGTCATGATGATTAATTTGCTATGTGCAGCCTGGCGTCCTGCATCCATCCCATGGTAACCCTTCCTTCCTCATTCATGGGGCTTTTCCTTAAATCTCTGATCTGATAAATGCATCATCAATGTGCAGGATTACAAAACGCTTCTACAAATATGCTATCACTGTAAAACTTGGCAAGGAGACTCAATTTTCAAATCTCTTCTTTATCCACCAGCTCTGCCCCCTTACTGATTCATCACTAAGCGTCCTATCCAAGCTCATGTTTTTTGTGTGCTCCAACATGCCAAGTGGTTTCTCCTTTTGCTTTTCCTATTTTTGTGAGATACCCTACTCACACTCTGTTTTGGATGCGTTATGTTTTCAATTTCACCTCTTTGTAATTAGTTAGATAAAAAAATAAATGATTGCTTCCCTTTTCGCATCATATGTGTTGGGCCTCAGGCAGTGTACACAGTGTGGATGCATTTCTTGCTGGCTGATCCTCGAAGGCCTATGAAATTCGCCAAAAGATTCTAACTCTTGCATAGTATTAAGAGGGATTTGTAACTGGGCAAAGTAGCAGAGTCTTCGCATTTGGTAGTTATGGTGTTAGGGGTCACCCCCTGCATTCTGGGGCCCTCAACTACCCATTCATGAGGTACACACTCTAAGCATACACATTTGCGATTACTTGCTGTTGTTTAAGTACAAAACAATAAGGCTTTTCATGTTGTGATATCGAAATATCTTTTGTCTCCCAACAATTCTGTGATGGAATCTCAGAGGGGTTCTTATGCTTTGGTGTGTATGCTTAGCACACTACAGGGTTGCTCAGGTTCCCAAGATCAAATCTCTGCGGTAAATCGGCGGTTGAGCCTAGCTTCCTCCAGGGTTCTTCTACAGTTAATTTTGGTACCCTCGTTTTTTGGGTAGAATGTGGCTTGCTGCAAGTATGCTGAAATGGTTCTTTCCATCCAGTATGAATAATGTGCACTATCTGGTGGAAGGAGAAGGGGGCTTGGACAAGTCTTCTACATCACATGACCATAAGAGAATAGAGCAGAGAAAAGAAAGTAAACATTGACCGGTGTCCCAAACGTTAGTGCTATTGGTGTCTATCCGTTAAATTTCAGGGGTACCCTCCTGGTTCTAATGTTTGCTTCCCAACCTTTGGTCAAAAAAATCAAACTGACACAACTGATCATTCAGATTCTGATTTAGCTTAGGAAACTATCATTCACAATGAAAGGCCCTTTCCGCTCAATGTGACCAGATAGTGAGCGCAATTCACTATCATCATGATAATTATAGGGAACATTTATAAAGGTCACACCTGAAATGTAATTATATCTTGGTGCTTAAACCATGGCTGGTATTAATAGCAGATTTAGGGCCTGCTTTAGAGTTTGGTAAACAGATTACTCTGCTGCTGTAAATGCAAAGGAGCACCCAGCCCTCAAAACCCTCGTGTAGAGAAGGCTGGACATGAAGTATTCATTTCATGGAGCTCTCATTGCCTCCATCAAAATAAGTCTTCCTCTGGTGACCCAACATAGAAGGGGCCATTAGAGGTGTGATATTACACTACATATCTTATTTAGGGTAGAGGCAGACATTTTCTAATAACTCCCACACCCTGCGAGAAAACAACCAGGGTTTTTGGGCATTTGTTTTTGAAAAACAATCTCTGGCTTTATTAGTTTACTTTTGACAAACAAAAAATCTGTTGAGATTGGTGCACCGATGGCGGGCATCTACCAAACTCTTAGTACAGTGAAAGGAACTGCTGTGATGGTAGAAATGCCCGGTGGCCATCAGTAGATTTGGTGGGTGGTAGTCTGTCATGGTGGTGTAGGTGTCCTCTGCCACCCTGGCAGACTGCACTCTGTCTGCCACACTCTAAATCTTGCCCTTAATGTTATTATTTTTATTCGCTTCAGAACAATGATCGAGTCCTACACTTCTGGGATTTCATCAGTCCTGTGTCGGCAGGCCACATGCCCAGTTTTAGTAGCCAAATATATCTTTAGTCAGCTTCTGTGATGCAAGCTCGCCATGTCTTTGTGCAGTTTCAAATGGTGAAGATACTGTCTGAAAACCGCAGAGTGTTTACACGGGTAGATCCTCAGCTCCTGTGCCATCATAAGCCTTTGATCTGATGTCCCATACGCCACATGGCTGTCAGGTCACAATGACAGCTGCATCATTTCATTGAGGGTGGGACAAGTCACTCGTTTGCGTACCCAGGACAGTCATGCGAGATATGATGATTCCACGTATGGAAAAAGAACGATCACGAAATACAGGTTGAAAGATCCTGTGTTACGCCCCTGCTGTACATTAGGATCAATGGGCCATATTATCAAGAACAGGCGATAACAATTATCGCTGCTTTATCGGCAGGAAACTGCCGCTAAAGCGGCAATAATGGGCTTGATAATTTGCCCTTGTGAATTCCCATAGCAGCCCAGGTTCTGGTGTTAACCTGGGCTGCTATGGGAATTCACAAGGACATATTATCAAGCCCATTATCGCCGATTTAGCGGCAGTTTCCTGCCGTTACAGCTGCGATCATTTTATTGCCTGTTCTTGATAATATTGCCCAATGTGTTTTGTTTTTCAAAAACAAATTCCCACTGTGGGAGGGAAACAGTTTGCCAAGCTGGCACAACAAACATGGCACCCCCTCACAAAGTTCAGACGGAGAGATCCCCACAGCCTCCACTGACCTGGCAGGTGAGCTAGGCAGGACACCTTCTAGAGTAGAAATGACCACAGTGCATGTGCCAAAACTGGAGATCCTCAGCCAGTCTCTGGCCTACTTCAGGGCCATGCACGTTATGAACTTCATACCATAGGAGTGCATCTGTGGCAGAAGGTGGTGCAGATTATACTTGTATTACATTTTTCAGCTGGAATGTTGCAGGACTAGCTTCCAAAGTTTCGATTGAAGGCTGTCAACTTTTTATTTTAAACTATGACATAGTTTTTATGCAGGACACCTGGGAAGTGAAATATATAGTTTTTGATGGATTTACGTGCTTTAATCTGCCAGTGGTACCGTCTCCAGCGGGTAGAGCTAAAGGGGGCTGACTGGTTCAAAGTAAATATTGGTTGTTCTATCTCTCTTCTTTTCTTGGACCAGGGAGAGACGCCGTTTTTTTGCCTTAGCTGGAAGGATAACTATAAGATCCACATGGTAAATTTCTACACTAATAATTTCTCCAGGAAGGGCGATTGTAATTTCCAGGGTCTTTTTGCTGTAATTGATATGCCTGTGGAAAAAGAGGTTCGGGCAGAATGCCACCTTAATTTGCTGCTGGCTGGTGATTTTAACGCCAAACCAGGGCACTTGCCATCTTTATCATCAACTACTTTTGAACCACTTATTCAAAAATCTGATTGCAATGTGATGGACTCAAGGACGTGGGTCCTATTTTCCCTGCTAGCTGAACGGGCCGGTGCAATAAGATCCCCAACTCCGTTGGTTGTGATATTCCAACTTTTACAGCGAGGGATGCAGGGAGCACTATAGATTATATTTTTATTTCCTGGAGTATGTCTTTAATCATTAAAAACAGCGAGTTCATTGCTCAAATCTACGGCGACCATAATCCTATTGTTCCGCAATTAATGTCCCCACTTGCGCATCATAAATCTAAGCTATTGCCTCCCGAGGTTTTAATTAGGAAGGATGCAGGGAGCAAATTGTGAGGCGAACTGCGAACTAGAAGCACATTATGTCCCAGATAGTCTGTGATAGTACGGCACTGGTGAACAGTTGCAACCCGGTAATTCGCAATCCTGCCCTTATTTGAACTCATTTTACAAACCTTTTATTGTTGCCTCGACCCACTGCCCGGCCACATCTCCAAGCTAAATCATAGTTTGACAAAGAATGCAGAACAGCAAATGAATCCCTATGTAGGGCCTTAAAGCAATCTCCTAGAGACCAGAGTGCCATTATAGCTAGTAGAAAGATCCACCAGCAAGCAGTAAAGAGAAGTAAATTGGCCTTGAAGGAGGAGAAAGGGGAATCCATTGTTAGCGCTTGCCAACTAAAAGACCCACAGGCCTTTTGGAAAGCTGTGCAGTCTGTTTTATCCCCTCTAATACATCAAGATAAAGTCCATATCCCAGCTGAGGCCTGGCTGGTGCACTTTTCTGGGATGTATTCTATTGACAGTAGGGCAGACGATGCACTCCAGCCACTTGTCCCGCTGTGTCCAAACCTTGAGATCACTGAGGAAGAGGTCCTTAAAATGATTGTTGATAGAAGGCGTAAGAAGGCTCCGGGACCGGATGGGGTCCCACTTGATCTGTTTAGGGTTGATTCAAAGAGATGGGAGCGACCCCACACCCAAGAGAAGGGGCACCACAGGTCAAATCAAAAAGTAAAGTTCTCTTGGGGACAATTATGTATATACAAATACAAAAGGTAATCACTATTCCCTACCATTCAACAGAACATCCCATTCAGACTCATGGGGCCTCATTTATGAAAAGTGACGCATCGCTGCGAGAAAAAAGCGATGCGTCACTTTTCATTGCGCCCTCCTTGCGACCCCAATGATGCATCATATTTACAATATGACGCATCATTGCGCTATGAGTTACAGATACGTCAGTATTTCTGACGTATCTGTAAGCGCAAAAGTGACGCATTGCTGGAGTGTGTCACAAAAGTGACGCAACTCCAGCAATGCATCCTTTCACATGGGGCAAGCCCCATGTGAAAGGGCTTGCGTCAGTCTTACGCCTGCTGTGAGGCAGGCGCAAGATTTTGACGCAACAGCGTCCTAAAAGTAACGCAGTGAAATCTCATAGATTTCACTGCATCACTATTACGAGGCTTTTTGCGGGGGAACGCCCCCTCTGCATACATTATACCTGACGCAGGTATAATGTAGCGCAGGGGTTTACAAAGTGACGCATCTGCTTAGATGCGTCACTTTGTAAATAGTGCGCAACAGGAGGCATGTTTTACGCTGTCGATGCATCACAAAAAGTGACGCATCGGAAGCGCAAAACTGACGCAAGGCCTCATAAATGAGGCCCATGCAGTCTTCAATCTCATCAGCAGTCATCAGTTTGTGCAACAACCCAGGACCCTGCTAGTCAATTGTGACATACAATATTCAAAAATAAACAATTATTCTAGACAATGTATACATTTTATTTTTAAAAACGGGTATTTGATCAATGCAGAAATTTAAAAACCGTGGACAAATTGACCCACTACACAATTCATAAACTCACAATATAATAAACGATAAATAAAAACAAAAACAAAAGAGAGAAACTTCAATATGCAGTGCACACTATTAATGACATCATGTAATGGTTGCCCCACATGAAATTAGTTCTGTTATTTCATAAATGTCCATAAATTATATCCTCTATTGGACAGACATGAGTTCCTTGGATACAACACTGTATGCGGGTACAGAAGCGTCGACATGTTTCGGTGGTAAATGTGTAAGTTCAAACCACCTTCTTCAAGACATTAAACATGTATAGGTCTCTCTCTCATGAAACCACAGAAGTACCTAATAAAAAAAATATATATATACACAAATATGAATCTCAGACATTGTGTCGAATACATTTGTTATTTAAGCAACATTTTAAATCCTTCACATAAACCCCCCACTGAAATCTAAAATCCATCTTATTTTGGGTGCAATAGTTTGGGGACAGACACTATCATCTACTTCTAAAACAATTTGACCAATGCTTTACACTTTCACTTTACACAATAGGGGAGATGACATATTTATCTTCATATACAATAAATGCATTGAATCCAGAATCCTCTCATGTCCATCTATTTTAACATTTCATTGTTGATCACAATTGTCCATAGGATCCCGCTAACGACATACATCCTCATACCGCCCTATATCAAAACACGACATTCATTCATCCCCTCTCAGAGCGTACTATACCCCATATTTTATCGTGAAATACTTTGTACATACCTCTCGAGTTTTAGAGGTAGATCTGAAGTTTATAGGTGCCAAGTTGTGGTTGGCGGGGCTCCTTAGGGCTCCAACGCCTGTATATACAATATTGCTGAATAGGGAATGGAAATTACCTGTTATAAGTATTTACCCCGACTGTCCAACGTTATGTTACAACATATAGTGGTATACGGCCCATACTGCGATGGGAAAACCTACCTAATGGGTAGGCCTTGCCCTATTCCCAAATGAATCAACTATTAATTAGATCTGGGGAGATAAACAAAAACCCCATATAAGATCGCCCTGCAATTTCAAAAAGTGGAGGGACCGTTTGCCCGTTCTCTGAACGCCACAAGGTAAGAAGGGGTTTATAAGATTACGGGGGAATGAGGTTGTCACAGAATATAGTACGTGTCTTTGCGCACATTTAAATTGCAGGGCAATCTTATATGGAATCGCCTAGAAATCAGAATATAGGGGTGATGGAGCGCAAGAAAGAACGAACTCGGCTAACCAAAAAATCAGACCGTTAATGGTAGTATAACACAGCAATGGGGCGTTTGGCGGTCTAATGTATCTGCGTTTCGGTTTGCCCAATGGGGGAAGGCTGACGGCACTGTGTTTCGGACAGGTCACATGATAAATATACACACCCCCAAGGGGCACAACTAACACATAAGGGTATGTGCGGACATTTTTAGACCCCGTCAACCCTGTGCAGCTAAGATAAAACACCACATGGGGTTTTTGTTTATCTCCCCAGATCTAATTAATAGTTGACCTAAAAGTGGAAGACACTGATGAAATGTCTCTTCAAACCAGTATACGAATTGCATTAAGATAAAGATATACCGAAAAGACCAGCAATACCGCTGAGTGCAGATTTTAGTAGATGTAATTATCTGTTGTTTTCAGATACTGGGGTTATATACTTAGTGCCCTTTTGTCCTTGTATTTATTACTTTAGGACCTCCATTACGGCGTCCATAATAAGGGGATACCAGATTTACAAGTCCTTCGATTTATTTTTAATTATTTGTTTGGGAATAGGGCAAGGCCTACCCATTAGGTAGGTTTTTCCCATCGCAGTATGGGCCGTATACCACTATATGTAGTAACAAAACGTTGGACTGTCGGGGTAAATACTTATAACAGGTCATTTCCATTCCCTATTCAGCGATATTGTATATACAGGCGTTGGAGCCCTAAGGAGCCCCGCCAACCACAACTTGGCACCTATAAACTTCAGATCTACCTCTAAAACTCGAGAGGTATGTACAAAGTATTTCATGATAAAATATGCGGTATAGTACGCTCTGAGAGGGGATGAATGAATGTCGTGTTTTGATATAGGGCGGTATGAGGATGTATATCGTTAGCGGGACCCTATGGACAATTGTGATCAACAATGAAATGTTGAAATAGATGGACATGAGAGGATTCTGGATTCAATGCATTTATTGCATACGAAGATAAATATGTCATCTCCCCTTTTGTGTAAACTGAAAGTCTAAAACATTGGTCAAATTGTTTTAGCAGTGGATGATAGTGTCTGTCCCCAAACTATTGCACCCAAAATAAGATGGATTTTAGATTTCAGTGGGGGGTTTATGTGACGGATTTAAAATGTTGCTTAAATAACAAATGTATTCGACACAAAGTCTGAGATTCATATTTGTGTATATATATATTTTTTATTAGGAACTTCCGTGGCTTCATGAGAGAGAGACCTATACATGTTTATTGTCTGGAAGAAGGTGGTTTGAACTTACACATTTACCACCGAAACACACCGACGCTCCTGTAACCCCATACAGTGTTGTATCCAAGGATTCATGTCTGTCCAATAGAAGATGTGATTTATGGACATTTATGAAATAACAGAACGAATTCCATGTGGAGCAACCATTACAGGATGTCATTAATAGTGTGCACTGCATTTTGAAGTTTCTCTCTTTTGTTTTTGTTTTTATTATTCGTTTATTATATTGTGATTTTATGAATTGTGTAGTGGGTTAATTTGTCCACGATTTTTAAATTTCTGCATTGATCAAATACCCTTTTTTAAAAATAAAATGTATACATTGTCTAGAATAATTGTTTCTTTTTGAATATTGTATGTCACAATTGACTAGCAGGGTCCTGGGTTGTTGCACAAACTGATGACTGCTGATGAGATTGAAGACTGCATGAGTCTGAATGGGATGTTCTGTTGAATGGTAGGGAATAGTGATTACCTTTTGCATTTGTACATACATAATTGTCCCCAAGAGAACTTTACTTTTTGATTTTACCTGTTTAGGGTTGACCCAGGGTGTTGGACTCCTGTTCTTACTTCTGTGTTTACCTCTGTCAGTAGCTTGGACATGCCCAGGTCATGGCTCACATCAATAATTGTCCTTATTTGCAAAAAGGAAATGTGCAGGATGTCAAATGCTATCGCCCAATAACCCTCCTAGATTCCACAGCCAAAATTATTGGGAGAGTAGTTTTGGACCGCTTACTCGACTGGACCAACAAAAATAGTATACTTGCTCCAAGTCAGTATAGGTTTAGAAAGGGATTTAGGATTATTGCACAATGCCTCAATCTCCATCTCATTGTGGCAAAATATAAGTATGCCAAGGAAGTCTCCACCCATTTGGCGTTTATGGACTTGTCAAGTGCATTTGACTGTGTATCCAGATCAAAGCAGCAGACTATTTTAGAGAGTATGGGTGTCGATGTGGGGTTGGTTTCATTTTTACGACTCTTACATCATGACCTCACGGCAACAGTTAGGTATGGTCGTGCTGGTGAACGCTCAGAACCTTTTAGTATTAAGTGGGGGGTGAACCAAGGATGCATGCTTGCCCCAATTGTTATTCTCCTCTATACAACTGATTTTGAGAGAACTCTGGTATCTGTTGAGGCAGACGTTCAATGTGTGGAGAAAAATACTGTGCCAGTGCTCCTTTATGCTGATGATGCGGTTCTCCTGGCAAGGACGGCCAACGGCCTCAAGGGTCTTATTTTTAGTTATGTTAGTTTTATGAGAGACCTGGAGACTAACCTTAAGAAAACATTTACAATGGTATGTGGCCCTAGAAATATGAAAACCTGTACTCTAAATATTGATGGTAAAATATTAGATAGGGTTGGCTCTTTTTCTTACCTGGGCTTGGATTTTGATGATGGATGTACTTGGTCAACTTGCACCAAAAATAGGACATCGCATTTTACCAAAGCTGTAGGCACTATCACCATGCTTGCCTTGTCTATTGGCAAAAACCTATCGCCATGATTTTAAAGATAGAAACAGAAATGCCTACCAATTCTAATGTATGAATGGGTATCTGGGGATGTAGGGATGTTCATGTAATGCAGAAGCAGGAGAATAGATGTTGTCACTGGTTATTAGGCGTTGCTCCCTACAACCCTGCACATTCCCCTGCACCTGGAGCAGGGAATGGAGTATGTCCAAGATATCATCAATGCTGCCCCCTTGTACTATGGTGTTCAATTTGGTACAATGAAAAAACAGAACTTAATCGGGCAGTTATTAGAAAATGCTTATGTTGTGCTTACGGTCTGGCCATCCAATGGCTAAAATATATTAAAGATTGTTTTTCGGCTCTTGGTTGTGCCTAACTGTTCGAGCATCCTGAGTCCATCCCAAAAAAAAGCTACCAGGGAACTAACAGAAGTGTACAAACCTTTAGTCAGAGATTATTGTATCATCCAAATGGTGCCAACAATTGCTCCATATTTACTATATGTGACTAATGTGTATGAGAGAACACTGTTGCCAAGATTTAGGCTCGGCTCCTTCCGTTGGTTAATATGTTTTCCCCTAGGCCAGTACTCCTCAGCCTCTATTGGCACCTGTCCATGTGATGAGCAATCTAGCCAAGCCATTTTACACGTTGTCTTTTTCTGTCAATTGTATTTGCAGTCAACAAGGATGTTTTACCTTTACTATGTAGACATAACTGTTCCAAGTGCAAAGTACCTCTATTTTATTTATTGCAACTTAATGACTGTAATGTATGCTATGCAGTTGCTAGCTTTTTGAAGTGCATTTTAGCTAAAAGAAGTAGCATGTTGTTTTGATGAAATAGTTTTTATATTCCTTTCTATTAAGTATTGTTGGTTTTGCATTGTAAAGTGAATTTTATTCCTTGCATTCCTTTTTTATTGCATATAACGCTTTATCTGATTTGATGTTTTTTGGAATCAAATTTTATGCACTGTTACTTTACCAAATGTAAATTAACAAAGATTCCTTCTTTTTAATTGTGGAAGTTTTTAACATGTGTGTTTTACATTGTATGATTCTTTATTGCATGTATCTTTTATGATCTGCCATTGGAAGATTGAAGAAAGACAATTAATTAAATTTAAATGAATAAAAAAATACATGTCTTACTGCTATTGTCTTCTGTAATGCAGTTTCATTTTGAGAGGCTAAATACTCATCTTAAAGGAAAAAATATTTTTAAAAATGCTAGAGCATCCTCACTAATAAAGGGTGCCAGTCTACCTTTTTTTTTTTAAAAATGTGTATTAAAATATTGACACAATTTTCTTTATGCTGAGACCCAAAAGGGGGCGCAGGGTGGCAAGCAATTTTGTAGTGCTGCTGCTTTATTACAAAATGCACGAATGCTCCATCCAGCTACCTTACTTATTACATAACACTCTCAGACATGTTTACATCTAAAAGGATGATAATAAGGGTGTGCGGCTGCAACCAAGAGTACTGTAGCTTGGGTGCTTATTTACAATTGAGTACAGTGAGAGGAGCTTACACAATATGGCACACCCATCAAATATCAGAACAAGCTCAACACCCGTAAGGCCACTCTTACAATGTGTGCTGAGGAGCTACTGACGTGTGGACCTCTCAGACCATGTGAAACGGGTGGTAGAATGTCAGCCCCATGATACTCTGCAGATAGCATAGTGAGTTTATAGTGGTTAGTTTTTATAAAACCCATTCTGTAGGCTACTTTCAGGCATGTGCATCCAGTTCCAACATGGCGGTGCACACTTTCATAAAACATATCACTTCTGAATGCTACAATGTAATTGTTGAATCCTAGAAGTTTTCTCTTTTAGGGCCATATTATCAAGAACGGGCAATAACATTGTCGCCGCTTTTGTGGCAGGAAACAGCCGCTAAAGAGGCGATAAGGGGCTTGATAATATGCCCTAGAGAATTCCAATAAAAGCCCAGGTTCTGGTGAGAAGGACATCAAACCTGGGCTTCTATTGGAATTCTATAGGGCACATTATCAAGCCCCTTATCGCCGCTTTAGCTGCAGTTTCCAACCGCTAACGCAACGATAATGTTACGCCTGTTTTTGATATTATGGCCCTTAGAGTTTTATGATGTTTAGGACTTTAGTCACAAGCAGCTGATCCAATGTTCTCCTAAAGGCTGTTGCTGCACTGTCAGTGAACCTGGCTGGTGCATACCTGGGCTGCCAATAGATGCTGTTAGAACCAGGGCCGGTTCTAGGATTTTGGGGCCCTGGGATGAAAGGGAATGTGTGAGGCCCCTCAAATTTGCTTGTGTGACATGTTCAGGGCTCCAGGAGCTGCTTTGTTCAGACTTCTCTGGGCCACAGCTCCTCCTCACAGCCACCTACAAGCACCTCTTTCACAACCCATTTTCGGCTGAAGGTGTGAGAATTGTTTGGGGGCTGAGAGTTTTGTACTGACAATGGGCTTTTCGCAGTGTCTCTGAATGGGCTGCTGGGCAGGAGGACTAATTGCAGGACAAACCTGCAAAATGCGTCTCCTTGTAAATGTAAGACAATGCTTAAGAGACCCACGGAGGGCCCCCTCCACTCCCTCTCATGGGCCCAATTGCAAAGAGATGCCTTTCTTTCAATTGAATGGGCAGGAGTACAAAAGGGCTGGTGGTGTGTTGAACTGGCGCAGGCCCCGTGCTGGTGGGCTGAGTGCAAGGCCCAGGGCAGTTGCCCACACTGGCCATGCCTAGCGCCAGCCCTGGTTAGAACTTAACACAGCATACGCTTGCTGCCACAATGATACCAATTTTAGAACTATTTTTCTAGGGAAGGATAGGTTTTGCAGGATGGCTTCACGTGAGGAAGGGTGGATATGCTTCTTTGACTCACCTCCATGCCTAAGGCCCCTATTGACACATCTGCAGCACCCACTCTGCTTGCAGTTGGCATCAAAACATGAAAAGGGGTTTCAGGTGGAGTTCCTCCGGTGATTCAGATGAATGATTCAGAAGAATTTCCACACACTGAATTCTCAGGTTGTGAACCAACCAAGGGTACCTTAACTCAGTGAATTCACCCAGAGCGATTCATATGATCCAAGGAATGCAGCCCTCTTGTGTGTTTTTTTCTATATTTCTTTTTATTGAACAGTTCAACCAAAAAAAACATCAAGTGGTCCAAGCATATATCTTCATCGTTCCTCAATGACATTCCATACATTTCAAAAGGATACACAGTTATAGCAGTTGGTGGATCAAGGGGACTCGTGCACTTCAGCGTCTCCCTGACGGTCCGGTGGAGCTCAGATATCTCCCCTGTAGTGGTTCCAAGCTTCCCATACCCTGCTCCATTTCCTGGGGCATCCCCTGGCAATGTAGACTGATTTCTCCCTAAACATACACCAGATCAAATCCTCTGTCCACTTCTCAATCTGGTGCGGCTGTCTAGCCCCCCACAGTTGGGCGATGTTACGCTTCGCTATCATGAATGCCAATGTTGCCCATTGTGTGGTGTGTGTGTTTAGGTCCGTCAGCTCCCAGACATTCAGGATGCATCCACGGGCCTCCGGCTGCAAGTCTATCCCTAGGACCGCCCTCAGCGTGTGGTGAACCGCTCCCCAATATGTTTGTATACTTTGGCAGTGCCAAATGTCCCCAGTTCCCCACAGCCCCTTCTGCACTCTCCGCTTTCTGAATGACTCATCCGAACCAGACAGGGCCCTCTAACATATGTCCTGTGTAGAATCTTAAGCTGCACCAGCCTCAGCCTCGTCTGAATTGCCACCACATGCGGGGAAGAAACCGCCTCCTGCCAACCCTCATTGTCTAGTTCTAAACCGTCCTCATTCCAGTGTCTTCTTATGTTAAGTAATGGATCTTCCATGTTATTTATTAGTTTCCTGTAAATCAGAAAGGTGGTTTTCTTAGGAAGATGACCATCTAGCACCCTGTCCTCTTGAGAAGAGGTGTCTGGTAGTGTTGTGCTCAAGGGGATGTGTGTAAGCAGCGCATGCTGGACCTGGAGGTAATGGAAGTGCTCCCTGTCATTCAAATTGTACTGCAGCTTAAGTGAATCAAATGTGTGTATTGGTCCCTCCCTTCAAACGTCTTTTATTCGTGTGATCCCAATAAGGTCCCACTAATCAAACCCCTTGGACTTCCAGAGACTTCCCAATCTCTCCGACTTCCAAAGAGGGGTGGCCACATGCCATACCTGGACGGCATCACAGTGGGTCCTGTAAGCGGAAATCTGCGGGCCCGGCATATAGCGCTCTGGTGTATTCTCCCCCGGGAGCTGCCACCGATACATAGCGAATCCAGGGTCATTTGGCTGCCCGTAGATCCCGTGATTAACAGCCGCTAATTGGGATGCCCAGTAATATTTCCTTAGGTCAGGCAACCCTATTCCCCTGTCATACCAGTTAAGAGTGAGCTTGGAAAACGCTATACGGGGTTTACCATCCCAAAGAAGCTGCCTCTGGAGAGAC
The DNA here is from genome assembly GCF_964261635.1 of Lissotriton helveticus. Taxonomy (NCBI): domain Eukaryota; kingdom Metazoa; phylum Chordata; class Amphibia; order Caudata; family Salamandridae; genus Lissotriton; species Lissotriton helveticus. The sequence goes on from NC_136073.1 coordinate 741,298,611, forward strand.
TCGATTTCCCTGAAATAAGACGCGGGAACCGGATCCATCGTGTTTTGTATGTATGTATGTATGTATTTATTCTTGTAAAGCGCATAAATCACCATTCGGTCTCATAGCGCTGACAGAAAGCAGAAAGAGAGACAGGACAAGTAGGAGCCAGGCTCCGGATTAAAACAGCAATGTCTTGAGGTTTTTACGGAATGCTTTGTGATTGGTGTTTGATCTTAGAGACAGTGGTAGGGAATTCCATGTGACCGGGCCTATCTTAGAGAAACTTCTGTCCCGGTTTCTCACTGTCCGAACCTTAGGGATTTTTAGGAGGTGTTTGTTGGCTGAACATAAGGTTCTATCTGGACAGTATCCATGCAATTTATTCTTCAGGTGTTTGGGCCCTAGTCCGTTGATTGACTTGTGCACTAAGCAGCATATCTTAAACTTAATGCGCTTCCTAATTGGAAGTCAATGTAGTTGGTTCAAACATGGGGCTGACGGGGTGCACGGAGGAAGGTTCAAGGTCAATCTTGCAGCTGAATTCTGGAGCGTTTGCAACTTGTTCAGTGCGTTTTTGTTTATGTCTGCAAATAGTGCATTGCCGTAATCCAAACGGCTTATGATAAGGCCTTGAATCAGAGGCTTCCGATATAACATAGGTAGATATTTAAAGATCTTTCTTAGGCTTCTCATAATGCCAATACTAATGTGGACCACTTTATTTATATGAGGGGCCATGGTCAATTTGTCATCTAAGGTGACGCCGAGATTCCGGACCGTGCTTTTCGGGGTTGGGCATCGACCCAATTCCTGTGGCCACCATTCCTCCGACCAGATTTTATTGGCTGCGCCGAAAAGCATTATTTCGGTTTTACCTGCATTCAACATTAGATAGTTATTGGTCATCCATTCCTTTATCGCGGACATACATTTACCGAATCTAATTTTGGCGTCTGAGGGGTTTGAGTCCAGGGTGATCAAAATCTGGGTATCATCGGCATAGGATATTGTATCAAAGCCGAAGTCCCTGATTATCCTAGCTAGAGGTGACAGATAAATGTTAAATAAGGTAGGGCTCAAAATTGAGCCCTGGGGAACACCTTTATCATTCCCGATCACCTCTGAAGAGAATGGTCCTGTTTTGACCCTGGAGCATCTCCCTGCTAAATAGCTCTGAATCCATCTGAGGGCATGACCTCCGACACCAATCCCAGCCAGTCGTTCTAACAGGACGCCATGGGATATGGTGTCGAAGGCCGCCGAGAGATCTAAAAGAATCAGAATGGCAGATTGTTTAGCATCCAGAGCCAACCGGATGTTGTCAGTCACCTCTAACAGGGCAGTCTCAGTGCTATGGGAGGCTTTGAACCCCGACTGAGATATATCCAAGAGCATGTGTTCTTCCACGTGTTTTACTAGCTGCGAGTTAATTATGGATTCCATAATTTTCCCAAAGAGTGGTAACAATGATATGGGACGATAATGTATTAATTGGTTAGGATCCGCATTATTTCTTTTTAGAATTGGCCTAACAGTGGCTTCTTTCCATGCTGTAGGAAAAATGGAAAGTGATAAAGATCTATTGAAGATTGAGGTTAATACCGGGACTATGGCTGGGGCTGTCTTTATAAGTACCTGAGCCGAGGCTGGATCATCAGGAGAGCCAGATTTGGCTTTCTTCAGTTTATCGTTAACCTCCTTTCTCTGAGATAGTGCAAAAATCAAGTAAGCCGTTGTGTGCGGCCAAGGACTCTGGGGGGGGTAGATACATGTGACTAGGGTTATTAATTTCCTCTGCTTCTTTAGGAAAAGATTGATGTATTGTATCTATCTTTTCTTTTAAGTAAATGGCGAGCTTATCCGCCCAGTCCTGTGATTCAAGTATTGCTCCTTGACATGCAAGAGGGTTAGTGAACTCTTTTACAATAGTGTAGAGTTCTTTGGGAGAATTTCCCGCTAGTCTAATTTTTTCACCCAAGTAAATTTTCTTTGCTGTAGCTATTTTGCTCAGCTTTGTGAGCGATTTTATAGCGTTGTTTTTCCTCTGTATTTTTGGTTTTCCGCCATTGTCTCTCCGCAGCTCTAGAAGTCTGTTTGGAAGATTTTAGCTCGTCTGTAAACCAGGGAGATTTCTTGTTCGGGCATTTAATTAGACGTTTGGGGGCTATAAGATCTAGTGCCCTGCCAATTGCTATGTCTAGATCTGCCACTGACTTATCTATCTCTGCTTCTTGGTTTAGCTGGGGTGGTACAAAAACCTTAGTAAAGGAATCTAGGTTAATCTTTTTCCAGGGCTGGCTCGTTTTTTTCACCTTTAGATGGTTAGGACTGGTTAGATGTGCTCTGATGGTGAAATGTATTATCTTGTGGTCTGACCATAAGACAGGTGATAGTGCAGTTATAGCAATTTCCTGAGAGTTGGTGCATATAATATCTAATATCTTTGGAGCACGAACAAAAACCGAGGCAGAGCCATCATTTTAAAAAGTACCCCCCTACCCAACATGGAGAGTGGGAGAGCCTTTCAGCGTGCCACGTCATTTCTGAATCTCGACAGGGGAGGGCTCAGATTGAAAGTGTGGTGGAGTTTCGAGTCTAATGTTATGTAAATGCAGAGATACCTAAAACCTTCGAGAGCAATTTGTATCGGGCAAGTGCCTGGAATGACTGGCGGGTCACCCCTAAGAACACAGAGCACCGATTTGGACCAATTTATCACAAAGCCTGAGTATCTGCCGAAAATCGCCAACACCTCTAAAAAACAAATCAGTGACCCTCTCGGGTTGGTGAGATAGAGCAGAATATTGTTTGTGTAAAGGGAGATTTTGTCTTCCCATTCCAATGACCATCGCCGTCCATGTATAGAACGGTCCTGCCTGACCCATGCCGCCAGTGACTCCAGGGCCAGTTCAAAAAGGAGCGGGGACAGGAGACAACCCTGTCTGGTGCCCCTGCTCAGATGGACATCGGGGACTTGCGATTGTTTACCACCACTTGGGCCATCGGATCAGAGTACAGTAGTCATATCCAGCCCGTGAATTCCGGACCGAAACCCAGTTTGTCCAACACTGCAAATAGATAGGACCACTCAACCATATCTAATGACATGGTGGCGTCCAATGACACTAGTGCCGCCGGTTCCAGAACTGTAGGAGTCCTACCCAGTACTCCATGCAACCGTCGCAGATTGAGGGCTGTATTGCGATGTGGCATAAATCCCGACTGATCCGAATGGATCAAGGTGTTGATGACTTTTGCCAATCGGGTTGCCAGCAATTTTGCAATGACTTTGTGTTCTACGTTTAGCAACGAGATGGGCCTATAAGACGAGCAGCTTGTTCTGTACTTGCCTTCCTTGTATTTGACCACTATCTTGGCCACTCGTTGGTCATATAGATGTTGCCCCTTCTCTTTGCTTTCTTCGAACATGGAACGAAGGAATGGAGCGAGTCTATTGGACCTCAATTTATCAAGCTCTACAGGAATGCCATTGGGCCCAAGGCTTTCCCGGAATGCACTCCTCTGATGGCCTGCGCCATCTCATTGTCTGTGAGTGGGGATTCCAGATAATCTCTGTTTTCGCCTGATAGCATGGGTAACTGGATATCTCAAATCATCTCCCTATTGTCCACTTCCATAAAGTTACCCACCGTACTATACACCACACGATAATGTTCTGTGAATGTGTCTGCAATAGCTTGCGGGTCTGTAATGGTACCGGAATTCTCACCCTGTGTCCCAGGCACCAGCCTCGATGCCCATTCCCTTCTATCCAGCCAAGCAATCAGCTTTCCCGCTTTATCTCCGTATTCATATATTCTGCTCTGGACCTCTCTGTTCTGCGCCCTGGCTGTATCCCTGGCGATACTACTGAACTCGTCTTACCGTAACTTCAAATGGTGAAGGCCCTCAGGGGTCACCGTCCGAGCCACCTCCTCTTCTGACTTTAACACTTCCTCTTCTGCTTTTTCCAGTTACGCCTGCCGTTCCCTCTTTTTCCCTGCAATCAGGGAGGCAGCCTCTCCCTGGATGACAGTTTTGTATGCCTCCCACAGGGTCTGCGCTGAGTCCACCATGCCCTGAGTCTCCTGAAAATACCTGTCAGTGGCTGTGGCTATGCTTTCTTTGTGGAAGGGTCTCTCAAGTGCCATGGGTTGATAGGAGCTATTCTACCCGCTTTTACCTGGTCAAATTCCATTTTAAGCCACACAGGGGAGTGATCCGAGACGCCCCTACCCAGATGACGTACCTCCCGGAGGGCATGAGCCTGTGCGGCCGGGACACCTCTTGTGTGTTTTAAAGGTAATTTGTGCTTTTCTGGTGAGACACTGGTGTTGCATTAGACTTTGTAAACACTACATATTAAAGAGCACTGGTGATAATGAAACCTGTAATTATTGCGCAATAGGAAAATGAACTGCTGAGTAAGGAGTGATCTATATATAGTGAGGGACAACAAATGAGGCTTAGGCTATTCTTGTGAGAGTTGTCACCCAAGAAGCACTGGAGAGCATTATAGATGCGGTACACAATGTATGATTCACACTGTAATAACGAAAACAGTAATTAGAAGAATAACAATTATCGTGTTTTACATAGTATTGCATACTTCACTTCGGGCATTTTCTTTAAAGGTTCAGTTTCAAGGTCAATTTGTACCACAAAACTGTCCCAGCACAGTCGACCACTCAGGAAAGTTTGTAAAAGGAGAAATTGCAAGGAGAATCTTTGTGCTATAAAGTGCTTGTTATGTTATATGTATTTATATGACGCACAACTCACCCCGGAGGGTATCCTTGTGCTGAATCCAGTTTTGGGGCAGACACACATACCTACATATACATAGATGGAAAACTTTAAAGCTAGCTAGTGGGGGTCTTCAAAGTCCCAGTAATGATCCTACCTTTATTTCTTTTCATTTTTTACAGATTATTTAGCACAAACTCGGCCCAATGGCAATGAAGCACGTACATGAGCACCGGATTACATTACACACACAAGGTAAGAGTTGTTTTTTTCTTAAATCTACAAAGCTCTCAGTGGCTTGGCACCAGACCAATGTGCCCATAGAGTTCCATCTTTACCAGCCAAAGGCCAGCCTCCCTAAACCTGCTACTGTACCCCCATAAAGTAACGTTCAAACTATATTGGGGAAGATCCCAACTCAAGCTAGGCCTCAAACTGTGGAACTCCCTTCGACTAATCAGTGCTTGATTTCTAAAAAACAAAAATCATAAAAAAAATAAATAAGTGCCGGTGCCTAGTGTCTTTCTAAAGTTTCTTTAGGCACTTCAAATACCAACTCTGCCTAGTTTTGATTCAACCCCATGCCTCTTTCTTCCACAACCCTACAATTCCTATCGCCTTATCTTACTCCTGGATGTTTATTTTTCATACCTTCTTCTTTGAGTCACTGTTTTCCTGTTATTCTTATCTTTTTGCATCTTCTGCTTTTCTCTCTCTTGTTCTGGCTTAAAGGCGGCTAATAAAAAATAAGTCATGGTCCCCAAAACACGAGTGCTGTTGCCCTCCATTATGGGATTGAGAGTCACAATTCTACCATCGTGGGTTGCAATTGAACAAAAGTAATCAATGCCAGTGTCCATCACCACAAGGTCAGTTTTAAAATCATATGCCAACCTGTTTCCGTTGATTATATTATTGTGACTCTCAATCCCATAATGCATTGAAATGTCAAGCTCACTCGACTGTTAATGAGCAACAAGGAGATGAATTGGGAGCAGCGCTGCAATGAACGAGGTGCCGCCTTTGAGGAAGGACGTCAAGTCCGAAACGCGTCAGGCATGGGACTGCCATTTGGTGTACAGTAATGGAGCTGTTTTTTTTTGTTGCAAATAAAAGGACAACCTGTGTGTGCACCTGGAAACATATTTGTGAATGAATATATAAATATTTAAATATATATATATATATATATATATTATTTATATATAATATATATATACACACACACACATACATTTATATATATATTATCCTATTAACCCCTTAAACCAACCACCCCTAAACGCTAAATATATCATTACCACCCAATACCCCTACCTACCCTAAATGATAAAAACATCTTTGACACCCAAATAATCTTATCCGGCCTAACTCCTAAAAATACTCTTGCCTCCTGAATACCCTAACCCACCTCAAACTCTAAAAATATCCTTGCCAACCCAAACACCCTCACCCACCCTAAACCCTAAAAATGCACTTGTCACCCAAATACACTCACCCACCCTAAACCTTAAAAATACACTTGCCACCCAAATTCACTCACCCACTCTAAAACCTAAAAAAACTCTTACCCCCACCCACCTTCACCCACGCCATAGCTATGAAAATACCATTACCACCCAAATATCCTCACCCACCCTAAACCCTAAAAACACTCTTGCCACCCAAATACCCTTATCGACCCTAAACCCCAAAAATACCTTTACCACCCAAATACCGTCACCCAACCTAAAACCTAAATACACTTGCCACTCAAATTCCCTTACCCACCCTAAACCCTAAATATACCCTCGATATATATATATATGATGTGATCAAGGCAGGGATCTGCCGAAACGCGTAGTGATGGCTGGTGGCAAAATTGAAATAAACTAAAAAGCACTAAATTTGGGTCTACCTCGTCTCATTTGCAAGTCCGTTGGGAAGTTGTGGTGGAGGCGAGCTTTTGGAGCATATATATATATATATATATATACACGAACCAATGCCCTCGACCCCACACAAAACGGCTTCCGTGCTGGTCACAGCACGGAGACCGCCCTTCTTGTGATGGTGGAACATCTCCGTGCGGTGCTGGATGCTGGACAGACGGCGGCGCTGATACTGTTAGATCTCAGCGCCGCCTTCGACACCGTCTCTCACAGCATCCTCCTGCATCGGCTCGAGGAGATAGGTGTCGGTGGACAGGCCCTGCAATGGTTCCGCTCCTACCTTGGCGATCGTTCCTTCTGTGTCTCCATCTCTCCCTTCAAGTCCCACTTCCAACCACTGGCCATGGGGGTCCCACAGGGATCCTCGCTGAGTCCCACGTTGTTTAATCTCTACGTGAGACCGCTAGCTGATGTCGCGAGGCAGTGGGGCCTAACTTTGGTCTCATATGCCGATGACACACAGCTGGCGGTTACTCTCAGCGGGGACGCGGAAGTGGATGCCCCCAGGTTTCAGGATGGATTGAAGGCGGTGGCTAGCTGGTTGACAGGGAACTGTCTCCAGCTGAATGCCACTAAAACAGAAGTTATGGTTGTCGGCAGGGGAGCGGAACTCTGGGGCGACCAATGGTGGCCATCTGAGCTGGGACCATCCCCGGCGCCGGTTTTGGAGCTGAAAAATCTGGGAGTGTGGATAGACTCGGGCCTGACTTTCGTGGGGCACACTAAAAGAACAGCGGCTTGCTGTTTTGGTCTGTTGAGAGGCTTAAGACCTGTTCTTAAGTACTTTGATGCCCCAACCAGACAGCTTGTAATCCAGGCTACTGTCATCTCTCGCCTGGATTACGCGAGTTCCCTTCTCGCCGGGGCCAACCAGGCCGAACTTACTCGACTACAACGAGTACAAAATGCCGCAGCCAGGGCAATTGTCGGCCTCCCTAAATTCTGTTCGATCGCGAATGTTCTTCGTTCCCTACACTGGCTCCCAATACGGAAGCGGATTCTTTTTAAGATACTCTGCCTCTCTTTTAAGATCTTGAGAGGCATGGGTCCTGAAATTTTGTCTGGCTCTCTTTCCCTTTACGTCCCTACTCGCGCTCTTCGCTCCCAGGGCCAGGCCCTGGCTGTAGTCCCCAGATACAGGCTCTGCCGCATGGGCGGCCGTTCCTTTGGTGTAAAGGCGGCATCAGCTTGGAACTCCCTCCCGGTGGAACTGCGCCTGTTAGAGGATCTTATGGCTTTTAGGAAAGCCCTGAAAACATTCCTGTTTTAGTTTTTTACCCCCAGTCTGTGCTATGTATTTAGAGTGGTCCTCTTTGGTTCTTTTAGCTGTGTTATGTTTCTTATGCTGTTTCCTTGTCAATGCGCCAGGACGCTCCTTAGCTGGAGTAGCTGTGCGCATAATAAAAACCTATAACATAACATAACATAACATATATATATATATATATATATATATATATATATATATATATATATTGTCAACGTTCCCTCGTCAGCGCAAAGGATAGACGATACAATGTTCTGGCCACAAATTATTTATTGTGACAGCTGTACGGAGGAAAACCAAGAGGCAGAGGCAAAGGCGGAAACGCAGGAAACAACAGGAGCGCGCAAGCCGGGAAAAGCTAATTGTAGCTATGACAGATGTCAACCAAGATGCTACAATTATAAATCTGACGGAAGTGACCCTGTCTGAAAAAGAACAGCACATTTTGAAAATAGGTCTATCTTTTTGCCCCCTGCAGACTTTAATTATGTGAGTACACGAGGAGATACCTTTAAGTTCGTGAGATCCCTGAAACTTAAAAAACATTTTGCGCAAAACCATTTGAAATCAAGAATTGGAAATCCCGTGACACAATCTGATCCAGACCACAGAGACAATCTGTCTGTAGCTGATATGGATTTAATGTTAAATCTGAGAGAAATTGATCAACTACAACCCGACAACCTGGATGAAGTTTTGAATAGTGATATGGATAATCAACTAAGTCAAGATGTATTTACAACTACACTGGCACTGGAATTCGCCAGGGAGCAAGAAGTGGACATTGGAGGAAGTGCTCCCATGAGTTTTAGGCCGAATTCGAGATTTATTCCAATGAGCTCCAAAGACTCTGTGGACATCTTTAATGAATTGGTTACCAATGATTTGAAAAATCTAGAAAAGTGCACGAGTGTTAAGCATAAAAAATTCACACAGCAAGAGAAAGAGTTTTCTGCCTTAATTTCTAAATTAAAGTCCCAAAACAATTGTATTGTTAGGGATGCGGACAAGGGCGGGAACATCGTTCTGTGGGATAGAACAAAATACCTTGGTGAGGCCTACAAACAACTCAATAATAGGGCTAATTACTCTAAGATTGCTGAGGCAGATATGCAGAATAGTTTTGATTGTTATAACAGCCAATTGCATGAGTGGTATGTTCAATGCTTGATATCCCGTGAAGAGTTCCAATTCCTTAAAGTGTTCAAACCAGTGACCCCTGTACTTTATTTAATACCAAAAGTACATAAAAACATAGACAATCCGCTAGGACGGTCGATTATTTCGGCCATTGGGGGACCATTTGAGAATACATCTAAATATATTGACTCATTTCTGTGCCCGGTAGTGAAACAACTTCCATCCTACATCCAAGACTCGGGTGATTTTCTTCAAAAAATCCATGACTTACCGTGGGAAGATGATCTATTACTGGTAACTACAGATGTAACTACGCTGTATACCAGTATTAGACATGAAGATGGACTTAATGCCATCAAGTATTTTCTTCAGGGTCGGCCAATCAAGCTCTGATCGCACACACAAATGCAATTAACAATGATCTCTGTCTGCTTAAAAAACAATATTTTTCTGTTTAACAATGAATTGTACAATCAAATCTGCGGAACCCCGATGGGCACTTGCTTCGCCCCCAGCTATGCGAATTTGCATATGGGCTGGTGGGAGGAGCAGGTGGTCCGAGCGGAATTCCAGGCAGAATGGGAACACAATATACTACACTGGAGTAGATACATCGATAACCTTTTCGTCATTTGGAAGGGGTCGGAAGAATCAGTAAAGAATTTTATTAAGAGACTTCAAGTTAACAAACTTAACTTAAAATTTACCAGCACTATAAGTAAAAGTGAGGTCAATTTTCTTGATTTGACAATGTATGTTGAAAACTCTAAACTCCATACAAAATTGTACAGAAAGCCGACAGCAGGGAATACACTGCTTCACGCAGGCAGCTTTCATCCACAAAATTTAAAAAGAAGTATACCCTATGGAGAAAGCTTAAGAGCAATTCGAAACTGTAGTGACTAGAGCACACTAGAATCAGAACTTTAAGTACTGGGCTCACGCTCTGAAGAGAGGGGATACTCGCATGCTAATGTACAAAGTTCAATTCGCAAAGCGAAGCAGCGTAGCAGAGAAGATATTCTGTTTAATAAGAAAAATAAAGCGAACAAACTTAAAGCCCAGACAAATCAAGTCAGATTAATTACCTCCTACAACAGACAGCACAGGCAGGTTAGGAGCATATTTAATCAGCACTGGCATCTTATCTGTAATGATCCTGTTCTGAGCTCGCTAGTACAGAAAAAAACGGCGATTACATGTAGAAAAGCCCGCTCCTTTAAACAAATGCTAGTCTCCAATATGCTTACACAAAAGGATACACAAGGGAAAGGATCAAATTGGTTGAAACGGAAACCAGGCTTCTTAAAATGCACAAAGTGTAAGGCCTGTAAGCATGGTGTAAATACCCATACGTACACCTTAGGCTTCTCACGGAGAGAGAAAAAGATCAAAGGTTTCTTTTCCTGCAAGACAGAGTTTGCGGTGTACATACTTCAGTGCCATTGTGGCCTGAGGTATGTGGGGAGTACCATTCACCCAGCGCATATCAGAATCTTACAGCACTTAAGAGCCATATGCAATGGAGACAAGAATTACCCAGTAGCGAGGCACTTTGCCTCACACCATGATAAAAACACAGCTGGTCTTAGCTACTTTGTTATTGATTGTGTTGCTCCGAGTATACGTGGGGGCAATCGAGAAAAGAAGCTAAGAAGACTTGAATCGTGTTATATTATAGAACTCAATACCAGGGTCCTGATGGGGCTAAATGCAGAGGAGGATCTAATCACCCACCTTTAAGTAAAGATCAGAAGTAGCGTACAAGAATAAGCAAAAATGAGGCAGCTTCCTATGAAATGGTTTTAAATGTTTGTTTTGGTGTTCAAAATATGTCGCACTTTATCACTTTTTGCACTTTAATTTAATTTGTTTTTTATATTTTTTGCTGTAAGTAGCATAGAAGACAATAGGGGGTAAATTTTGCCCACTTGGGTGTTATAAAACCAAACCTCTATTAAGAACAAACAAAATGTGAAAATATAAGCTTCTCTGATTTACGCTTAATGTCGGGGTACAATATTCTACTTGTTACAGTGGCATCCAAAAGGGAGCCATATGTAAATCTGAGATAATGTTGGAAGTGTCTGTGACATTGCGTGCTGGCGAAGGGTTGAGCCCCGTTTTGAGACTATCTTCTTTGCTAATGTGTGAGAGCAGAGTATCCGCCCATTTGGGCTTAATCCATAATTTATAAATATGCGGAGCAGTTCATAATAGGAACCGATATTAGAAGTGTTTTTGTGCGTTCACGGCGTCTAAATAAAGTTAGGGTTGAGAAGAACGGAGACCCGGGCTGATTGCAGAACCTTCTGCGCTATTGTAATTCAAGGCAAGAGGGATATATTGCACTCGAATTGAATACCGCATTGGAATATCTTGCTCTTTCGTTAATTTGAAATAACAATTGTATTTGATGTAAAGACGTTTCGGAATGAAATATGTTTTTGATGAAAGATCTTGTTAAAAAAGCTGAATTGTATAGAAAAAGTACGAGTCTGTTCTCTAACACATTAACTTTGTAGTTCTATCACGTGATGGTGTTTAATATGCACAAACGGTTTAAATGGCCGCTAAGTAAACACGAAACCAGGCGAAACGCGTCCGTTGCAACTGTCACAATAAATAATTTGTGGCCAGAAAAAAAAAACCAAAAAAACATTGCAGCTGTCACAATAAATAATTTGTGGCCAGAACATTGTGTGTTTTTCGGCTTGGCCTCCAAAGACCTCTTAGCAATCCCACTGTGTGGGACTTATTGGAGATAACAGGAGGGGCAGTTGGCCCCCAAGGATGCTCTTGGGCGTCAACTACCCCTCCTATTACCTCCAGTAAGACCCACACAGATAGATTGATGAGATGTCATCAGAGGCCACGCCCCCTTTCTCCACCACTCTGCAAACGTGTCTCCTGGCACACTACTCATTGGGGGGAAAAGTCAATTTTAGTACTGAGGCCATCAGGAGGCAAGGGGACCTCATCCCCCCCACCAGCAGTGTACTGAGAGGCATGTTTGCAGAGTGGTAGAGAAATGGGGCGTGGCCTCCAACCTTCTCTTAGCAATCCCACTGTGTGGGGCTTACTGGACATAACAGGAGGTCTTGTTGGCCTCTAAGGACCCTCAGCAGTCAAGGGGACTTTATCACCCAACCAGGAGGGCACCAGGAGGCTCGTTTGCAGAGTAGTAGATTAAGAGGGCAAGGCCTCCGGCAAATTGCCTGCTTTCTTTTTTTTTAGGATGTCGGGCGCGTAAACTCTTTCGCTGGATCATTTTGGGCCCCGGATAACCCATCTCCCTGGGGCCGGCCTTTATTTTATTTTTATTTATAATTCAAAGGGAGGGACCCCGTCCCACGGGGCCTGCCCCTTTATTTATTTATTTATTTATTTTAAAAGAGGGAGGGGGACGTGCGGCCCCCCTCCCCAGGTCGACTTTAACCCCTGGAGCCATCTCCCGGGCCAAGCCTTAATATGTTTCTTTTAAAAAGAGGAGTGCGTCCCGCTCGGCCCCCTCCCCCGGGTCCATATCGCCTGGAGACCCCATTGACCCCATAGGCCGGGGCCTCGCCACTTTGTTGGGGACCGCAGAGGGAGCCTGAAGTGTAAAACCTAAGGTCGGGGACAATAGATATTTGCCCGGCGGTATCACCTCTTTAACCCACGAAACATTAATCAATGAAGAGGCAGGCGCTGGAGACTGGAAGGCAGGAAACAAGGTTTTATTTTCTCCGGAGGAGAAACACATCAGTTGGACAGCAGGTATCGTTCTGAGGTGCTCTACCCGCATCTCTGAGGCCTGGCCTCTTATACACAAGTTTGTCACTTTATTGCATGTAACACATTCCCGTTAATACTTTGATGTACGGAAAGACATCCCCGGGATCTCCCCCTCGGGCCCGTTCCCACACACATTTACAGTAGAAGTCCCCACCCCGGTCACAACAGGTGATGGTTATCGCGCAGCTGGATATTCCGCCGATTCATGGAATGTGGGAGGTTCGATTGGATCTCGAGGGGTGGGGGCTTTGATCAACTCGGGGGTCCTTTGATGAGGGAAGCTTCCTACTGTACGGAGAGGGGCGAGGAATAGTATCGGCAGAGCTAGGTGTTGGCCTAGGAGCAAGGAAGACAAACGGGCACAGGAAAAGGGGGTTTTTGTATCAAAGGGCCGGGGACTATAAAAAGAATGAAGGGAGGGGTCGCGCTGGGAACAGGATGGGGCTTTGAGGCAGAGCTGCGCTGAAGAGGGGTTTATGACTCAAAAGCATGTGCGAGCGAGGGGGGGGGTTGGTCAGCGTGCAGGCTTGGTGAGGGCGAAGGGCTATGTCGGGGGCCAGTGGCATGCAAAAGGGATGGTCCTGATCGAGGCACCTAAAATGGCGGGCGCGCACGACAAAAGTGTGGCATCAGGGGAAAAGGCAAGATGGCGCAGATAATGTTCACCAAACCGTACTAATTTTCCACAGTCCTCCCTTTAACATATTCAAGACATCTTGCTGATCTATTTCCTATTCAAGTCTATTATGGTGGGCATAAGAAAAAGCAGTAGGAACCCAGGTGAAGGAGTCGTAAACATTACATTTAAGATCTCTAGTTTTAGGAGGCGGGTCTATTGATAAACTTTGATAAACTTGTTAGCAGGAAAGTCATAGTAATGTAATACAAAAAAATGATTCTGTAGCGGGCAGTGAGTACATTGCATACAGGTTATTATATACGGGCTCTATATATATTTGGTTGGAGCATAATCAATACAATGGTGGCTGGGAGATAAACGAGACGTAGCAAAAACGATGATTGAGGGTGTCAATGTTCGAAGTTAATGAGTTCTCAGTACTGTTTGTCGTCCTTTGTTGGCGCTGTGGAGCACCGGCGGTGGAGCTAAGGGTCCAGCTCTATTCTAGGTCCCGTGTTGCAGGGCACGACCTTTTCCTCGCGTTTCTGGTCAAAAAGGTCCTTTTCGCCCTGTGTCCTTTGGAGTCGATAGTCAAAAAGTTCAGATGGAAGAAGAGTGTAAAAATAGTCCATAGGGTAGGTCGGAGAAAAAGGGGGATGGAGCAAAGGCCAGACCGAGAACAGACTAGGGGAACGGAAAATTTCAGGTTGGCGGGCTCATGACCGAGTTTAGGGAGCGGGGACCTTTCGGCACACATTTGAACATTAGGCAGGGGCATCAGGTTAGCCCTTTCCTCTCACTTTGTCGGAAATAGTGCCTCATCCTGCAGCTCCTTTCTGTCGCGGTCTCGCCTCGGCCAACGTCGCAGGTGTTCCAAGATCTGTAGTCAGGCCACGTGCTCCCACATCCGGTCCTTCTTTCCTCCGACAGTCGTACCCTTAAATGAGTTCGAAAAGACAGTCTTTAGAGAATTGGCAGAGGAAGGTAATCACATAAGTCTATTTCTCTCCCAGCTCCAGGTAAATGAGAATAGAAACGTCCGTTATATTAGGGTTCACAACTGACATATAAATGATCGATGGTGGGCCTGCTGGATTTACTACGACTTTCCTTCACAACTATTTATTATAGTCACAACAGTTCATCTGATGGAGACCCACCTTCGTAATACAAGCCTGACAAAGCTATACCATTCTCTAGGGGTTTATATTTACAAAGGGTGTTGCAAGCTATCAACATGGTACTAATAGGTATCTCGCTGAGGGACGAACATAGGCTAAACATCTTTCATCTTATCAATGCATCCTGCCTTTTAACTAAACATTTTCGCTTTTCAACAAGGTTCATTGTAATGGTTTTCTTCGCTTAGGTCTAGCCTTTAACTTTGTAAAACATCATTCTGGTTCCTATGCAGCCTCTCACGGCCTGATTACTAAATTAGAAAAGACAGGGGTCTCATGGGAAGAACAACTAGGGGCATAGAAAACTGCAGTGAGGGACTATCATCTTGCTTTGTGTTATGAGGGCATTATTTAGCAGAAGGCCACAGTTCGGTTGGTAAGCGTTCAGTGATATTTTTCGAATTCCCAACTCTGTAGTTCGCTCATCAACAAATTATTCCTAGGAACAATGGCTGGCCTGCGTTAGTCGTAAATTGACCCATCTCTTACAACCGGGGGTGAGGGACAGTAAAAATCTCATCTAGGGCAGCTGATACAAAACTGGGTGCGTCCTGGGAAGATGGGAAGGTTTCGATTACCTTTACGGTTTGGGGATTGCGACAATTCAGAACGTGGAAGGTCGCGTTATCTGGGGCACTCTATTCCATCAGGGGAGCCGCTGACATGTAGTTCCCTTATTACGGGTCAGATTAGGGAACCTCAGTCGTCTTACCTGTCCTTTCCCTTATGGTCAATTCTCGGTTTCGTCAATTTAGCAGAAAGGAGAGGTAGTGACACGGTCTCATGGTGATTTTATTACAGACAAGTTTTGTGCAAATACTGGCGGTATTTGGAGCCAATTGGGTGGTGCGCTAGGGGTGGCAGTACGCCAATTTCGGAGCTAATCGCTCGGAAGAGTGGGAGTGTGAAGGAGAGAGAGAGAGAGAGAGAGAGAGAGAGAGAGAGAGAGAGAGAGAGAGAGAGAGAGAGAGCAACAGCAGGCTAAATAGTACACGTGCGACATGGAGAGTGGCAGTGTATTTAAGAAAGGCTATTTAATGCATTACACAGCAAAGGGCATTTACGGGTCTGCGTTAGAATCTTGAAAGCATGCAGTTTGAGGCGGACGAGCATTAGACAGGGTAGAGGGGACATGCTTAAAGAAAGAGGAAAAAAGGGTACCACTGTGTCGCATTTTCTTGCATTCTTGGTCCTTCGACCAGTTGAGTCAACGCTTCAGTCACACACACACATTCTCTCATAGTTTCGAACATACGTGACATGGGTTCATTCGTGCAGCATGGGTTAAGGGTGATCATTTTTCATCAGATCATACTAAATTTATGGGCTCGTTAGCTACGTGAGTAGTTTGTGGGCGTGCTTAGGCGCCACCTTGCAGCGTTGGTCCGCTTCGCGTATCGGACGGGGCGAGGCTTCAGATCCTCGCCATACCTCGGTTGCGGCCCCTGATGTAACCTGTAGAGGGAGGGAAAAGAGGGGAAGGGAGGGGGACAACATTCGCGCATATCAAATACATGTATTCGAGAGTCCTTTACTTACCTCATACTCGTCTTTCCTCCTCGGGGTAGAATCCCTGGGGTATGGTTTCTGGAGTCGGGGGGGGGGGCCAGTGTGTCCTTATAGGTCGTGTGCAGGGAAACGTAAAAAGGAAACCAGAGGTACCTAGTGCGAGGTATCTAGTTAGTAGATGTATCTCACTATCGGGGTCCTTAGATCTCCTTCAACGCTGTGACGTTCTAAGGTTCTTCAGTTCTTTGGTCAGCTCTGTTCCCTAATACCTTTTAGCGTCGTACTTTATAACATTTACATCGTTTTAGTTTACCCTTCTTTTACATTCCATCATTTATACCGTTTCGTTTTACCCATCCTCAGAAGTCGAGGTCTTTCTCCACGCGAGAGTTCATGAGTCAGTCGCGTACCTTGAAGGCAGAGTATCGTGTCGTAGATCCGATCCTTCCTCCGGGGCTGGGCAACCATCTTCTAATAACCTTAAAGAGAGAGCAGAGTAGGGTGCACAGAAAAGAACTCTCCCGCCGATCCCACATTTTTAAATAAAGCATGCAGTACCCGTTCATAATTTCGAAAAACCTTTATTTTGCAAAATCATTTCAGTACGTGGATTTATGAGGGTGCAATCGTATTTGGCCGGACACGGCAATGACTAAAGTGCGTACAGTGGGGGTGTTGTTTTGCAGCAATAAAAACATTCTATCAAGTGGTTGGGGGATCGGGGGCATTTTATTTCATAATAGTCAGACTAGTGGCAATCAGATTTCCTATATGCATACCGTGTGCGTGCGTCATAAGCGAGGTTATACATCAGCTATAAAAATATAATACATCGTACATTTGTAATCAACATTTTTAACGGGGTCCTTTTACATGTTCGTCGAGTGAACTCTCCTTCTTTCTCGTCAAGTGTACAAAGGATCATATACATGTCTCAGAACATCAAGTTTTTTATTTAGCAAAAAGAAACACCACGAGGTGTTCGTAAGTTCCTATTGATACCGGCGCCATTTTGGGCGGGGCCGGGTCAGTCCGGAAGTAGCATCAGGAAAAAGTTTCCTACAACCGGCGGTTGGACCAGAGTCCTTTTCGGCAGTTCTAGAATTCATGCTAACAGAAGGAGTGGCAATGTCATGCTTATTTCGCTGGTGATCAAGGCAGTTGTCCCTCACCGGAAGCCTGCAGGGGCCGAGGGCTCCGCCGGGGACCTTCGTAGACTCTTCAAGGCTGTGGAGATGCTGTCGGAGGTGGGAGCTCGTGCTCCGGTGGGCAAGCGACCGAGTTACATTGCCGTTCAAAGTTACTCTAGCGGCCGAGGCCCGCCTTCTAGCGGACCCAGACGCCATTTTGAGGCCCTGCAGTAGTCCCCTCTCGTCGAGTCTACAAGAGTGGAAGAGACCTTCCTGAGGACAAAATAGGGAACGGAACTCTGTGTCGTGGAAGCGGGACGTTCGGCTGGGGTGCAGCTGTGATGCCCCCACTTGGGGGGCGAGGGAGACTCGTTCGCGCCGTCTCCTTCTCCCGGTGCACTCCAGGCCGCTCTCTTTCATGGGCATGCACGATGGTCTCTCCACACCCTGTGCTCCACAAGGCCCATGCCCAGTGCTACGGAGGTATGGCCACCTGCGGCGCACATTCGGTGCTGCGCAAGTATCGGTGCAGTCATTGCATATTCGGTGCTCCGAAAATATGGGCACCGTTGCATGTTCGGTGCTGCGCAAGTACTGGGGCGCCACCATGGTATGTTCGGTGCTACGCAGGTATTGGCACCGCCGCCTGGCTGGGGGAGTTCGGCGTTGGGCCGGGGGCTGGGAGACCTCCTATCTATGGAGGTGGGAGTGGCTCGTCCGCGTCGCCTCTCCCTCCCAGCCCAACTTGGACTAAATTCCATGGAGGTACGAACAGGACATCCCGCCGTGGCCATGGTTCATAACAGAAGTGGCGCCCGGCGTGTTGCTGCTGCCACAACGGAGGAGAAAAGGAAGAGGTGTCTCGTCCTTCTCTGGGCCGGGCTTCCTTAGGTTATCGGCTGCAGCCGGATCCAGCTGGCCCCGGTCCCTGGCCATGGGTGGTCGGACCGGGGGGGGGACATGTGGCGGGACTGCCTGCAACTATCCAGGGCCGCTGTGGCTGGGCCGGGGAGGCATGTGGCGGGACTGCCTGCAGCTACCCAGGGCCGCTGCGGCCGGACTCCGCTGGCCCCTGCCTCTCCTCCGGCTCCCCCATATGTTAAGATTTCCTGACCGAGTGTTGGCAGCGGGGCCCGCCTTATATGGGTTGCCGCCGGTTGGGCGTAGCCGTAACCCTGCCCTACTTTGGAAGGTTCCAGAATGTGGGGGGGGGGGGGGGGGGGGGGGCAAATGTTCTGTTGACTTTCATTTTCTACAGTTTACCGTTCTTGTTTCTAGCGTTATTGTTTCTTGCTTGTTATGTTAAAATAAAAGTTCGTGTTCATCAGTGGCTTACTGATTTCGTTTCCCATTCCTTTCTTTCCAGGTTGTTTCAGGCTAAAATTTCTGTTAACAGAGTTTATGTAACACGGAAGCACGTGCAGAGGGATGACGCAGATTCATACATTACGTACACACAAACTCAGACGGGGAGACAGTAAAAGTATGACACACAAGATCCAAAGACAAACATAAAAACAGTTATTGGCCATAATTATCTTTTTCCGTCTGTTAATTTAGAGCTAGGCTGGGTTCCCGTCTTTACATTGTCCGACCTAGGAAAACTCGAACATGTCGCTGAAATTGTTCTGGCGAAATCTGTGCCATCGGGCATAATCAAACGTGGTGGTTCTATCTGGTCTGTCCATGTGAGTCTGATTCTTCTTTGTCTCGCGCCTTTTCCCTTTCTGTCGGCCTGTTATTCCTGTCGGCCCTCTATTCCCACTCTTGCTCAGCAGAGTCGGGCATTGTGCTTTCCAGTGTCCGACACATCTACAAAAAGCGCATTGGTCTTGCCCTAAGTCTGGCCGTCCTGCGCGTAGTGTCGGGGGATAACTTTCGGGTCGTGGTGTCCAGGGGTTGTCCTGTCGATATATTTCTCTACCTGCTCTGTCCTCGTCTTTTTTCTGTCGTTGCATTGCCTCTTTGCGCCACATACCGAGACTGTCGAGCATAATAGGCGTTGTTTTATTATTGCGAAGAGCTATTTCTAACGTTTCTATTTTATCAAGCTCAAAGGATCCTACCAGTGGCCACTGTTTGTCTTGACTTTCTTTGATATACCTGTGCCACAATTTATTATAGGCTATGGTAACTAATCCATAGTTTATGAACATGTCCTTATTAGGGGTGCCTTCCAGCGGAGCTAGATGATCCACCTCTAATAAACGGTCCGGGCTGAACCAATTATCAATCAGTGGGGAGAAGACAGACATGACGGCTCGCAACGAGGGACAAAAAGTCAGCACTGCCTATCTTATCACTGTGCGCAAAGACTAGACAGAATATTTCTATTCTACGTTGTTTGCAGGCAGTGAATACCTCATGAACCAATAATAAAGAATAACCAATAACAAGGAACAGCCAATAATAAATAAAAATAAAATAAAATCAGTGGGGAGAGTAAGTAGGGCGCAAAAGTCTGCGTCCTCTACCCTTTCACTATCCGTAAAGAGGAATCTGTTATTTCCTGTTTGCAGACAGAGAATCTCCAGAAGACAATCCGTGAACAGTAGTTCGGGGTCAAAGAACCCAGTTAATCAGTGTGGGAGAGGGAATCTCCCGAAAACCGTTAATAAATAATAGGATTCAGTGGGGGAGAAAGATAGGCACGACGGCTGCGTTACCTATCCTTCACTGTTTGCAAAAGGGAAAGAGCCTACTGTTTCTCCGCGTGCAGACAGTGAATCTCCAAATAAGTTAACAAAGAGTAATACTAGTATTTTCTTGAACAATCAGTCAATTATTTTGCAGTTTGTCGTGTTTACACGACCTTACCCGGACCGCATGGACAGTTTCTTGTCTTCCGAATCCAGCGCCCGATCATCCTCTTTTTCTCGTATTCCTCACAGCACTCCTAATGGTTCCCAGTCAGGACCGTAGATCACTCGAGAGAGGTCTGTTCGGAACTAGTGAAGTTCGGATGATCGGCTGCCAGACGAGGGTCTATTGGGCAAGAGCTCTCCCGATCGTTGCAGTCATTCACTCTGTCGTCAGGACCTCTCCCACTGGATCCACGAGTCGCTGATGGGCCCCACGCTTGGGACGCCAATTGTAAAACCTAAGGTCGGGGACAATAGATATTTGCCCGGCGGTATCGCCTCTTTAACCCACGAAACATTAATCAATGAAGAGGCAGGCGCTGGAGACTGGAAGGCAGGAAACAAGGTTTTATTTTCTCCGGAGGAGAAACACATCAGTTGGACAGCAGGTATCGTTCTGAGGTGCTCTACCCGCATCTCTGAGGCCTGGCCTCTTATACACAAGTTTGTCACTTTATTGCATGTTACACATTCCCGTTAATACTTTGATGTACGGAAAGACATCCCCGGGATCTCCCCCTCGGGCCCGTTCCCACACACATTTACAGTAGAAGTCCCCACCCCGGTCACAACAGGTGATGGTTATCGCGCAGCTGGATATTCCGCCGATTCATGGAATGTGGGAGGTTCGATTGGATCTCGAGGGGTGGGGGCTTTGATCAACTCGGGGGTCCTTTGATGAGGGAAGCTTCCTACTGTACGGAGAGGGGCGAGGAATAGTATCGGCAGAGCTAGGTGTTGGCCTGGGAGCAAGGAAGACAAACGGGCACAGGAAAAGGGGGTTTTTGTATCAAAGGGCCGGGGACTATAAAAAGAATGAAGGGAGGGGTCGCGCTGGGAACAGGATGGGGCTTTGAGGCAGAGCTGCGCTGAAGAGGGGTTTATGACTCAAAAGCATGTGCGAGCGAGGGGGGGGTTGGTCAGCGTGCAGGCTTGGTGAGGGCGAAGGGCTATGTCGGGGGCCAGTGGCATGCAAAAGGGATGGTCCTGATCGAGGCACCTAAAATGGCGGGCGCGCACGACAAAAGTGTGGCATCAGGGGAAAAGGCAAGATGGCGCAGATAATGTTCACCAAACCGTACTAATTTTCCACAGAAGGACCCTGTGGTCCCTCCCGGCTCCCCACTGCTGCGGGAGCCGCATTGCTTTGAGACTCAGGGAGCTGCTGAATGTGCAGGGCCCTGGATCCCAAAGCAATGTTTGTTTCCCTGCTCGATTGACAGCGGGCAAGGAAAACTGACTTGCTCTGCTTTCAGCAAGTGAGAGTATTTTCTGCCCTTGCTTGCTTAAAGCAAAGCACTTGTTTGGTATTGGTTGGCGGGAGCAGTGCTCCCGCCAAGCCATACCAAACTGCAACATCCCAGGGGTGGGCACCTCGGGACATTACTGGAAACAGCCTTGGGGGTGGCGGTCCCCAGGGCAGGGGGGATTCCACAAGGTCCCCCATATTATTGGAGTACGCCCAGGAAGGTGGCAGTCCACAGGGTCGCTACGGGTCCAGTGGCCCCACCGGCATTCATAATTAAAAATATTCCATGGAGGTGAGGGTCCTTGGGGCTTTGATAAGCCCTAGAAGGGGGCCATGTGCCCCCTCCTATATTTATGATATGCCCCAGGACATGGCCCATTTATAAATGTTGCAGTGAATTTGCTGATCCATTCACAAGTCTGTGTCAAAATACAAAAAGATGTTTTTTACCCACGGTGGTGTCCCTGAGGGTTCCCCCCCCCCCACCATATCTAGGGGTCAGGGTATTCCAACCTGCCCCTTTTCTTTACTTGTAACTTTCTTTCTGGGACTCTGCTTCAAGGAGAGTCCCAAGTTAGATATCTCAAAAACTATTGAACTGATTTACATCAATTCACACAAAGCACACTTTCAGGACCAACATCTAGCTTTCTGCCAAATTTGATGTAATTCCATTCAGCAGTACGGGCTGCAGTTGTGTTCAATAATTAAAAGCCCCTGTAGACTTAACATGGGGAAAATGTGTTTTGGGACCCCCCTTTTTTCTCGGCCCCCGCAAACACAGCAGCTGAACCAAAAAGGGGACATTTTGTGAACATTTCGTGGAGATTTGTCAAGCGGCGCCAAAGTTATTGGCAAAATAAAAAAAAAATGCTTTTCCTATGGAAACTTTGGTCCTAACTATAACTACCTACTGGTGACCAGCAGTAGATAATATATCCACTGAAAAAACACAAAGGTTACAGGGACTTTATAGTTAGGCTATAAATATCTAAATACAATATAAAAATATATTATATATACATTATTCTTTTTCACTGAAATAAAACAAAGGGTACAGGGACATTATAGTTAGGAAATAAAATGAAAAAAACCTTAAAAATTCAATGAAAAAAACAAAGGTTGCAGAAACGTTATAGTTAGGCTCAAATTTCACTCATACAAAACCAGTGAAAGTCAGCAGTTTATTTACCTGAACTAACTATAACTTATGCACCTACAATGCACTGCTTATGACCTCACATTTTACATTACTAGTGACATGGTCAGTGACATCACTGATGACATGACTGATGAGATTTCCAATGATATTACTGATGACACCATCTACAGACCACCCACACACCAGCTCACACACCCACACCACCTCTCACACATCCACTCACACACCCACACAACCACTCACACACCCACTTACTAATCTACAGAGCAACTCACACACCCACTTACTCACACATACAGCCGCTCACTTACCCACACACCTAATCACGGAGCCACTGACTTATATAATCACTTACACAGCCTCTCACTCACCCATACAGCCACTCACATACCCACTCACTCACCAATTCAGCTACTCACACCTGCACTCACTCACCCATACAGCCTCTCAACAGAACGACTCACTCACCCATACAACCACTCATGCACCCACTAACACACCCACATTACCACTTATATACTCATTCCCACATCCATAGAAGCACTCGTACAACCACTTGCTCACACATACAGCCACTCACACAGACATTTTAACAATCTCAGGAACTGTTGGATCCCTGGAAGATCTGCATCCCTAGATGTACAAATTTGAATTTTAGTTAATATCTCAAAAACTACTGAACGGATTTACACCAAATAACAGAATAGGGTTCTTTCTGGACCAAGACCTACCCATCTGGTGTGATCTCATCCAGCAGTTCGGGCTGTAGTCTTGTTCAAAATCCCTCTGGGATTTAACATAACATGGGACAATAACTTATTTTACCACCCCCCCTTCTCTTGGTCCCAACTTGACAGATCACCCCAAAACTTACCATGCACAACTAGAATCACAGCACACTTTTTTGGGAAAATGTCATGAAGATTTGTCAAACGACGCCAAAGTTATAGATAGGCAAGCCAAAAACGCTTTTCCTATGGAACTGGCTTCTAACTATAACTACCTACTGGCAACCCCCAGTAGGTATTTTATATATGGGCCCCCAGGGCTGAGAGCGGCTCGGGGAGGGGGCCGCACAGCCCCATCCCTTTATTTCTAGAAAGGGTCCTGAGGAATGGGGTCTCCAGGGCCTAGCAAGGCTCATGGGGGCACAGAGCCCTCCTCCCCTTTAATAAAAAAGCAAATGGCCCTGGGGATGCGGTCACCAGGGCTTACAAAACTTAGGATGCGGTCCCTCTCCCCTTTTAACATATATTTATGGCCCTGGAGGATGGAGTCCCCAGGGCGTAAAGAGTCTCGGGAGAGGGAGCCATGTGGCCTCCCTCTCCTAATGAAAAATTTGCCCTGGGGGTAGGGACACCCTGTGCCTTATAGGGTCTTGGAGAGGGGGGTGGGATAGGGTCCCAGGGCGTAACAGCGCTCGAGGAGTAGAGGCTGCGCAGCGGCCCTCCCCTTTATTGAAATGAGTGGCCCTGGGAGAACCCAGGGGGACGGGGGCCCCTCTCCCCTTTATTTTTTGTAATAACAAGGCTCGACGAGGGGGAGTCACACAACCATCCTCCACTTTATTGAAATGAGTGGACCCGGGGGATGGGGCTCCCAGGGCCTAACAAGACTCGTGGAGGGGGGAACCTGGGGCCTCATTTATGAGAAATGACGCATCGCTGCGTGAAAGCAGCGATGCGTCACTTCTCAGTGCGCACTCCTTGCGACATACCTGATGCGTCATATTTACTGTATGACGCATCATGTCGCAAGGAGTTACAGATACGTCAGTATTTCTGACGTATCTGTATTGGGCAAAAGTGGCGCATTGCTGGAGTGTCACAAAAGTGACGCAACTCCAGCAATGCGTCCTTTCACATGGGGCAAGCGATAGAGCCTGCGTCAGTCTTACACCTGCTGTGAGGCAGGCGTAAGAAATGGACGCATTTGTGTCCTAGAAGTGGCGCAGTGAAATCTTATAGATTTCACTGCGTCACTTCTATGACCCTTTCTGGCGTCAGAACGCCCGCCCCCCTGCATACATTATACCTGGCGCAGGTATAATGTGGCGCAGGGGTTTACAAAGTACCGCATCTACCTAGATGCGTCACTTTGTAAATATGGTGCAACAAGGCACATTTTTTACGCTGCTGTTGCGTCACAAAAAGTGACGCACCGGTGGCGTAAAAGTGGCGTACGGCCTCATAAATGAGGCCCCTGGTCCTTCTACTCTTCAAAATATATATGGCCCTGGGGGATGGGGTCCCGGGCATTATAGGTTCGGGGAGCATTTATATGGTATTTTGAGTTGAAAATGTTAATGTTGTCACTGACAAATTCACCTACTTATAATGTTACTTTAAATATATCCACTATATATAAAGTGCTCTTTTATGCTTAGTTTTAAGCTGCTGAACAGAATTACATCAAATTAGGCAGCAAGCTAGATCTTGGAGCAGAAAGTGTGTTTTTTGTGATTTGGTGTAAATCCTTTCAGTCGTTCTTAGGAAATTGAGGTAGAAAATATTTGCATATCAGGACTTTGAGTTTGAGAGACTCGAGAGAGAGTACCGCGAACCCAATTTTTCAAAAATAGGGCATACTAATTGACCCAAGGAACTTTATTTCCCTTGGGCCAATTCACTCGACAAAACTGCAGCTCACCATTTCTTTTAATATTTGGGGATTGAGCTTTGAGTGGGAGCCCCCTTCCTGGGCCAATTTGGGCCCGGGACCCCCTTTCCCGGGGTCAACTCCTACAAAAAGGGGAGAGGGCACACAACCTTCCTCCCCAAGCTTTAATAGGCTCCAGGACCCATCGCCCTGTCACTTTGCCACTGGATTCAAGCTAGCCTGGGTGATGAGGGGTGTAGGCCCGAAATCGGTCCCAGGATGCTTGTTTCAGGTCCAGGGAAGACCTGGTTTGGCAGTTCGGGCTGGAATATTCCGATGAGGAATAGGCTCAAGATTGATTTGCAAATGGCTGGGTCTGAACTGGGGGGCAAACTTAGCTAAAGAACGATGGTGGATTCAACCCAGATCTGTGACTGGGGGTGAGTGTCTGAAAAGTTTCAGTGCTCCGTCCATCATCACCTTGTGTGTGTTTGCTTTCTCCACAAGTGATTATGCAAGGTGCCTTTACCTTGGCAACCCTTGCTTCTTAATACTTACTCAACAACAGATTTAGAATACCGTAACCACACCTTTCCTTACTTACATCCCAGGGAAGATGTGACACTAGTCTTACAAGCCCTTCATTTATTTAATTTATTTAAATGCTTATAAAGCGCCAGAATCGAACCCAAGGGTTATCTCCGCGCTATGGCCGCAAGCACAGGTGACAAAATAGCAACAGTACCGGTGAGCTGATGATGCGTAGTGAGGAGGTGAAGGCTTATATAGCAGTGAACAGATTGGTCTTTAGTGCTTTCCTAAATGTAAGGTGGTGGGAGATCTGTCTAAGGCTAAGGGGCAGATTGTTCCACAGAGTTGGCCCCACTGAGGAGAGGGCGCGGCCACCTTGTCTGGTCTTTTTAATAAAAGGAGAATTAAGCAGGAGCTGGTTGCTGGACCGTAGATCACGTTCCGGTCTGTAAGGATGGAATAGTTGGGCTAGGTAGCTGGGGCCACTTCCAAAAAGACATTTGTGGACAGTACAACAGATCTTGAATTTGATCCGTTGGCGTACCGGGAGCCAGTGAAGTTCTCTCAACAGGGGTCCAGAAGGAGTTCTAGGGGGGTCGTTCAGAATCAATCTGGCCGCCGTGTTCTGGACCACCTGCAGCCTATTGATGGCATCCTCATTGGCTAGTATCAGGAGCCCGTTGCAATAGTCAAGACGACTTATTACAAGGGTCTGTACCAGTGTCTTCCTATAGATGTCAGGTAAAAGAGGGAAGATACGTCTGAGTAAGCCAATGGTATGGAAACAGGCTCCAGCAATCACGTTCGCGTGATCCTTTAGGGTTAGATTTTGGTCCAGTTTCACTCCTAGATTTTTTATAGTGGATTTTGGGGAAGGTACTGGTCCCAGGTCTTGGGGCCACCAGTCGGGAGACCAGAGCATGCTAGCTTTACCAAAAAGCATCACCTCTGTCTTCCCGACATTACACTGGAGGTAGTTGGAGGCCATCCAGTTAGAGATGGCCCTCATGCCTTCCGCAAATTTATCACTAACATTAGCATTGAGGGCATGGAAAGGGAAGAGGAGTTGGGTGTCGTCGGCATACGACACTGGTGTGAATCCGTACTTCCTCACAATCTCAGCAAGGGGGGCCACATACACATTGAACAATGTGGGGCTTAGGCATGAGCCCTGTGGCACCCCTTTGGTGAGCTCCCTAGTGATGGAATGATAGGGGCCCAAGCTGACAGATTGTGTACGCCCAGATAGGAAACTCTCCAGCCATGCAAGCGCCTGGCCTCTAATGCCCACTCCTTGAAGTCTGTTCAACAGGATTTTGTGTGACACAGTATCAAAAGCTGCTGACAGGTCTAACAGCACCAGAATCATTGATCCTCCTCTATCCTGTGACATCTTGATGTTGTCGGTCACGGAGAGGAGAGCAGATTCGGTGCTGTAGTTGGGCCTGAACCCAGATTGAGATTGGTCCAGGCCCCCTGTCGCCTCTATGAAGCTGGAGATCTGAGAGTTAGCAAATTTCTCAGCCAACTTAGTCAGGAGGGGCAGAAGAGAGATGGGGCGAAGGTTGGAGAGTTCCGTCCAGGGGGAGGTGGTGTTCTTGCGTATCGGATTCACAACTGCCTCTTTCCACTGTTGCGGGAGTTTACCCTCTGTGAAAGAGAGATTGAGGATCTTCATGATTATAGGACATAGTAAGCTGCCCAGGTTATTAGTTACTCTGGCAGGGAGAAGATCCCGAGGGGAACCAGATTTCACATTACTCAGGAGGGTAAGTATATCACTTTCTGTGACTTCTGGGAAGACTTCAAGGGTCTCGGTAGGAGTTTCTTTGCACAAAGTGCTAGGGACTTCCAAATTGTTAGGGTGCTTGATAAGAATTTTATTGTAAATGGTGTCTATTTTGTCCTCGAAAAATGTGGAGATGTTGTTACACAACTCTTGTGTGAAAGTGTCAGAACTTTCACAGGCCAGGGGGTTGGCGAAGGTCCTAAGAATTTTATACAGTTCCTTAGTTGAGTTGGCCGCTCCATCAAGCTGAGACAACAGGCAGGCTTTCCTTGCCTTTTTAATGTTTTTATGGTAGGAGGATAAAGCCTGCTGATAAAGTTCTTTGCTAGCAAGAGAGTGATTTCTCCTCCAATGTTTTTCCAGCTTCCTACATTTTTGTTTCTCCAGTTTTAATGATTCAGAATACCATGGTTCTTTATTGGTGGTCAGAGGTTTATTGACAGTCTTTTGAGGGGCTAGCAAGTTGGTAATATCCAGAAGGGTGTTATTTAATTTGGATAGAGCCACTTCAACATTGTCAGAGTCAGAGATTGTTGGCTCTCTCCAGAGTTGTTTAAAGGAGTCCAGAGTAATTTTATGCCACGACCTTTTGGTAATACTCAAATTGGCGCAGCGGTCCGGGGGTTTCTCAAGTAGTAAAAAGGAGAATTCCAGCAGGCTATGATCTGACCAACTGATGGCTTTGGGAGGGTGGCAGTGTATTAAAGGGTGATTGGTAAATATTAAGTCCAATGTATGGCCCTTTCTATGAGTGGGGCCACAATTTCTTAAATGAAGACCTAGGAGAGCAAGGTCAGCTAGGAGGAGTTTAGTGTCAGGGTCGTCTACAACATCTACATGAAAATTGAAATCACCGAGTAAGATAAAGTTTTCTTTTGCTCTTAGGTGAGGGGCTAGTATCTCGGTAAGAGCAAGTGAGAAACCTGCAGTGGAGCCCGGGGGTCGATATACCAGGGCACCTTTCCAGTGTTCCTTAGCTCTGATATTGATGTAAAAAATCATTATTTCCATGGTGGGCAAAATAACTTGCTCCTGGACCGTGACATGGAGATTTTCTTTAAAAATGATGGCTGTCCCTCCCCCAGTTTTTATAGGTCATTGGTTCTGTATAGCTAGAGGATCCGTTTCAAGAGTACTCTGCATCTTCCACGGAGCTACTCAAGGCAAAGTCCTATTATATCTCGAGAAAACATGAGGACAATACTCACAAACCAGAACCCTAAGCTCCAGAATAGCACCAAAAATCGATATACGCCCAACTCTGATGCCAGTTTCCTTATAATACCCCCCAAACCCCTCTGTTCTTCTGCTGCCAGGACTGGTTCAGCTTCTTCCCACAGCAGATCGCGGTCTTCCCTGATGGGGCAGCTTATCCTTCTCATTTCCTGGTCCGGGATGTCCAGGTCAGGTACAACCTGGAGCAAGAAATGGACAGGGTTTTTGCTACCAATGCTTAGTCATAGGAAAAGGGAAAACTCTTGATAATATGCAAAGCCAAAATGTACCGATTTTCTGGCAGCTGCCCGTCTGTATGGTCCTACTCCTCGGTAGAGTGTGCAAAAGTTTTAACTTTGCTCACAAAACGGGGCATTCTGCAGGCGGGCCGCTACAGGTGAGAGCGGTGGGGGCAGGGTGGTGGGAAGTCGACAGATGATGGAATAGGGAAAAGAAAATAAATAAATATTAAAACAACGTACCTTGCATCGTCGAGTCAGCGATGGGGTTAGCGCAATGCAAGTGGTTTTATTTATTTTTTAATTTTATTTTCCCTATTCCGTCATCTGTAGACTTCCCCCACCCCACCACGCCTCTACCCCGCCCTACCGTCTTTACCTGTACCGGCCGCACCTGGAATACCAAGAAGTTCAATTTTAGAAGAACTAGTAGAATTCTCTACTTCTCTAGGAGTAGGGTCCTGTTTACACTGTATTATGGTGCACTGGATTTCCGGATGTTCCCATGGGCAGAGGATCTTGCTCTAGAAAATCCAGAAGTCAGCCACTGCAACTTCGCCCTGAGTTGGTAAGAGGTGTTGGATGGTGACGGGGACAGTGTTAGGGAACCGTGGAGTGAAGCTCAAATGGCTGTGGAGTGGCATACTTGGAAATTCGGATCTCTCGTGGCGATGGAGGGGGAGGGGCCACAGAGTTATGGACTCTCTGGGGATAAAGGACCTCATCTACAGATGTGCAGGGACGAGGCATTACACAAATGTTTTCTCTTAAAACGTGCAACGTTTACGGAAAATAGGCAAAGTTGTAAGACATTAAATGGCAGATGTAGAAGCCCCTTTCGCCACAGGAATGTCACATTTTGTGACGTTCCTGTGGCGATCGGCCTAGCCTTATTCACAAGTCAGTGTTAAGCCACTTAATGTGGCTTAACAATGCCTTGTAAATACGGTCCCCTTTCATGCAATACGTAGTGTGAAAGGGGTGGGCAGTGGGTGTTGCGGTGGGCATTCCACCGCAACCAGGCGCGCAACACCCATTGGGCTCAAGGGGCTTCAGCCCCCCCCCCCCGTCGTGTCTTCGCGGGCTGGCGTGCATCTAATTGCAGCCGCACCCGAGTACTTAACAGTTCTTTAAAAGACCATTAATTGTAAATTAGGCTTTTGTTGTGTGTTCACCCATTCTTACAGCCACTCTGTCTGTGGTTGGAAGAATTAGCCCCCCTCGAAATATTTTTTAGCCCCCCCCTCCCGAAATTTCGCTCAAGTTGCCCGCCTGACCGCAACACCCATTGATTTTGATGCTGCCCACTATTTACAAGGGCAGCGTAAATTGGAGACAGCACCAGAATTCAGACCAGGGAAAACCTGGTCTTCAATTGGCGAAACAAGAAGAAATGCATTATTTCTCCTTGTTTTTGCTTTCTCCATGTGTGCTGCCTTGTGCAGCACACATGGAAAAAGCAACAAGTCCTGGATTGTTTATGTGCTGGAAGGTGTCCCTTCCTGCACATAAACAATCCTTTGAAAGAAAAAGACATTTTATAACTTTCATGTGTGCTGCATTAAGAAGCACACATATCAGTGAAAAAATGGCATTTCAGGATTGTTTATGTGCAGGAAGGGACACCTTCCTACACATAAACAATCCTTCTCCTGCACGCAGACATAGTGCAAGGGTGCCTGGGTTGGCACTACACTGCTAAGTGTAGCACCAGAGCAGGGAGAAACGCAAGGCTGCACCTTATTCTTGTAAATATGGTGCACCCTTGCGTTTCTGAAGTGGCAGTGTGAGGCGTTAAGCCATGACGGCTAACGCCTCTCTCTGCCACTTCCTTGTACATATGCCCCTGTATTCCTCAACTACCCGTACCCACCTAGCTAGGAAGAGCTCGAGGTTTCACTTTGCCTCGAGGAGGACGCCGTATTTGGAACTGGACAGACATAAGTTCAAGTTCAAGTTCGGGCATTTGTGTATAGCGCACTACTCACCCAGAGGGTCTCAAGGCGCTTGGGGAAGGGGTTCATTATTTGTCGAATAGCCAGGTTTTAAGTTCTTTTCTGAAGGGGATGTGGTTTTGAGTAAGGCGGAGGTGAGTGGGGAGTGAGTTCCAGGTCTTGGCAGCACATACAGGCCATTGTGGAGCGATTTGAACTTTAGAGCGACTTTACTCAAGTCACAGTATATTCATAAGCAACTGTGGGCGTTACAGCCACGTCTGTCCAGGCATTTCTTATCGGCTTGGATTTAGCGATCACACCGCTACAGAGTTCTTTCTTGACAGTTCTTCCACACCTGCCGGACAATCTTCAGATACCCTGACTGGGTAGGAATTATCACCAGTTTAGGGGGGTTGATGTCTCTTATCTATTAGGATCTAACCCTGAAGAATTGGAGTGTACTGTACTCCAATGAAACACGTGTCGGCTGGCGCATTAAAATCAACAAGATCGACATGCGTCAACTGCTTTTCTGTTCTTAATCACGCAAATTGTCATAATATATGTTGAATATTATGTGTGTGCACAAGTTTTCTTCACAATAAGTAGATGTATGCTTTGCATAACATTTGTTAAGGGGTTGTCAGGGTCACCCCTTTCCTTGTAGCACCACTGCGACAGTTGTATACGAGTAAACACGCCATTTGCCTAGTGGAGCGCAACCTTTCCCTCATACTAAGAACCCTTTTCTTTGGTAGTAAGCAAGGCTGCACCTTATTCTTGTAAATATGGTGCACCCTTGTGTTTCTGAAGTGGCAGTGTGAGGCGTTAAGCCAGGACGGCTAACGCCTCTCTCTGCCACTTCCTTGTACATATGCCCCTGTATTCGTCAACTACCCGTACCCACCTAGCTAGGAAGAGCTTGAGGTAACCTTCTAACCACTGGCTAGAAAGAGATCCTCTAAGAGCTGATTTTATGATGTGGGAGACTTGCTCTTACTCTGTCAGTTTCATGGTTCTAATTCACCCCTTGCAGAAGGTGGTACAAGCAGTGCTTTGAATGGGCCGGTACTGCCCGGTACTTTTTTATTTTGAGAAGGAGAGTACCGGCACTTCTAAAGAGAGACGTAATACTTTTAATTGCAGAGTACAGGCACTTCTCAGAAACAAGCAGGTACTCTGATACAGAGTACCTGCACTTCTATTTATCAATTTCAAGCACTGGGTACAAGGGGTCAATCCTGGATTGGCATTGGTCACACGCACTTGCCACCTTAGTGCCCCGGGGTAACACGTCGAGCTCCAGCCAATCCAGCCCCCCCTGCCTCTCACACAGCCGTGATTCGCTCCAGAGGAGTGTCTGCTGCGGTCAGCCATCCTTTAACTTCATGACCTATTCGCACCTCTCGTCAGTCACTGTTTATTAACAACGCAATACCCTGGAGTTTTAAGAACTTTCGAAAAAAGCATTCAGTCCTTTAAATGGGGTTCAACCTCATGTGATATCACTTCCTGTGATGTCACTTCCTGTGATGTCATTGTTGGCTAAAAAAAAGTGTGTGAAGTCACTTCCTGTGCTTTCAATGGGCCGGTACTGTCAGGTTCTGAGTACCTGCACTTTATGTTGTGAGGGAGTGAGAGCACCTTTTACTTGCATTTATATAGCGCTGACGAGGCGTCGAAGCGCTTTTCGGCCAGTAGCATGCTACTCTGCATTTCTCAACAGAGGTGCAATGCTACATATTGGAGAGTACCGCCAGTTCTTAGGAGTAAACAAGCACTCAGGCATAATACCGTACCAGCACTTCTATTTCCCAATTACAAGTACTGATGGTATCTCCCCCGAGGGCGAGGAAAGTCCCCTGTGAGGAAGGAGGACTGGAGCCCACGATCTTCCGATAGGAGGGCACATGTTTGCCTGCGTCATCGGGCGATATCAGGCCAGCTGGCAGTGCGCTGGTCGCTGTCACGGAAACTTTCCCACGAGCGCTCTTATCGCCCTGCGCAGCCCACAGTCTGCCGCCGAGAGGAGCTTTCCCACCAGCAGCACCGAGAACGGTTTCCCGGAATCCGAAACCAGTGTCTGCGCTAAAGCCTGGGCCTGGTGGCTCAGTGGGCTAATGCGTCCAGTGTAGGGGCCTGAGTTCAATCTCATGGTCACAGGTGCAAATCCAGGACTTTCATCCTTCTGAGGTCGGCTGAATCAAATCCAGGCATATCATCCTTTCCAGGCCTTTCATCCTTCTGAGGTCGACTGAATCAAATCCAGGCCTTTCATCCTTCTGAGGTCGACTGAATCAAAATACAGGACTTTCATCCTTCTGAGGTCTGCTGAATGAAATCCAGGACTTTCATCCTTCTGAGGTCGACTGAATAAAATCCAGCCCTTTCATCCTTCTGAGGTCGACTGAATCAAATCCAGGCATATCATCCTTTCCAGGCCTTTCATCCTTCTGAGGTCGACGGAATCAAATCCAGGCCTTTCATCCTTCTGAGGTCGACGGAATCAAATCCAGGCCTTTCATCCTTCTGAGGTCGACTGAATGACTTCTGTTGGGGTACAATAAACATCTGTTATTCAGCACCTTGAGTAAACATGAGCTTACCAAATACTTATGTTATGTTTTATGTCCCTGGCGTGAGGCAGAATTCAAGTCTTTTGCAAAAATAGGTCAAATTAAATAGAAGCATTTTGTGGTACATTGAAGGCTTGTAACGAGGTCACAGGTGCAAATCCAGGCCTTTCATCCTCCTGAGGTCGGCTGAATCAAATCCAGGCATATCATCCTTTCCAGGCCTTTCATCCTTCTGAGGTTGACTGAATCAAATCCAGGCCTTTCATCCTTCTGAGGTCGACTGAATCAAATCCAGGCCTTTCATCCTTCTGAGGTCGACTGAATCAAATCCAGGCATATCATCCTTTCCAGGCCTTTCATCCTTCTGAGGTCGACTGAATCAAATACAGGCCTCTCATCCTTCTGAGGTCGACTGAATGATTTCTGTTGGGTTACAATAAACATCTGATATTCAGCACCCTGGGTCAGCATGCGCTTACCAAATACTTATGTTATGTTTTATGTCCCTGGCGCGAGGCAGAATTCAAGTCTTTTGCAAAAATAGGTCAAATTAAATAGAAGCATTTTGTGGTATATTGAAGGCTTGTAACGATTGGACTGTATGTCCAATCGAAGTACAAGAAAACGTACCACTAGGCCCGGGCCACTGAAATTCTGCGTCTTTGTCTAATTGAGGAACGATTATCACAGGATTGTCTTTAATCCATTCAGATGGTAATAGTTATTAATATTATTGTTGTCATGGGTCTCAAAACCCGCTGGGCTACTGTTCTGCCGCATGATTTGTCTTACCGGTCCTGCGCCTGACCCTTATATCTGTCTCCCTGCTTATACCAGCTGTCTATACATACATGGGGGGGGAGCAATAGGTAAGCCCCAACAGGTTTTGGTTGTTGGATGTGCCATAACCATGTTGATCAGTACACATTGCAGTCAGTAGTTGTTGTGATTGTCATTCATGCCTTGGCAATGACACATGCACCCATCTCCTGCTGCCAGTGACACACGTGGCTCCGTTGCAATGCATGGACTGCAAGGCGTCCAGACTTCTTGTGCAGTGCATTGGTACTATTTAAACACATGGCCTTTGCCTCTTACAATGGGGTCATTGCCTAGCAGTGGAAACGTGCCATTGGTTTTGGGGAAATTATGCTTTCAGTCTCAAACACATCAGTGCATGGCATATGTGGCTTGGTCAACATCTTCTCTTCTATGATTTATTTTAATTTATATTAAGAAAGGTGTCCAATAATGTTACAGTGAGGGTTTCTGATTAATACTGTTACCTCTCTGTCACATTGTTCATTGAATGTTTATAATTGTACCCTGCATTTTTTGAATAAGATAAAATCAAACCTTTCTCTATATACACCCTCTCATTTTTTTTTCTTAGAAGTTTTTTCTGAAATGTTATGTTTAGTTCATTAGACACATTGTTGTGGTAAACTGTATGAAACAAACCAAGACGTTTCCGAATTGTCCATTGTCGCCAAGTTTAGGCACAAAATAGTAGGAATTCATTTCCATTTTAGGTTATCATTTATTTGACCTTATGAATTTAGTACAAAACCTTGAATAAGTATAGCTAAATAGATCCCTTGAAGGCATCTATACCTTATCACGCTTTCACAAGCATGACAGCAGCATTGTGATTGGTCTAAATGGCCTGGTTCGCTGCTCAGACAGGGACTTGGAGTCTGGGACAGTTCTTCACTCGGCTGTACAACACAGCCAGGTAAAGTGCACATGATGGTTTGGCCGCCCTAAGACAGCCGACTAGACTGTCATGGGCACTTATGGTGCATCAACCACTCCTTCCCGTGGCACAGCCCAGCCCTGCACTGCCCAGTACTAAAAACCAAAATGGCACAGTACGGAAAAATGAAATGATGATAACATTGCGTTATTATCATTTTCTTTTTAGGTCGAGCAGACCTACTCTCAATGCGTGAGCATTGAGAGTGTCTGCTTCAGACCTTTTGTGGCCCGTATTTAGGAGAGTGGACAGCTACCAGACGCGCGCTTTGACGAGGTCGGATTTCACCTCGGGAGCGAGCGTCTGATAGCTGCGCATGCGTGATGCAAGCCCTGGCTCTCACACAGACACAGACAGCCCCCACCCCTCTGCATGCACGCACGCACACACACACACACACACACAGGCGCGCGCATGCACACGCAGGCATACGGCACACATACAGGCACACATACAGGCACACTATCCCCTACCTCGCATTCTCTCTCAATCACACAGTCACGCATGCGCACACACATTCCCACACGCACACACGCGCGCACACACTCCCCCTCCCCCTCCCCCACCCCTCCCAGGCATACACACAGGCACGCACGCACTTCACTTCAGCCCTGGGCCCCACTCACCGACTGCGCTCTTCCGGCGGGCTCCTCTCGCGCTCCGCGCCTCACGGCGCGTCTCGTCTCCTCTTCACAATCGGGGCTCCCTCAGGTCCGAGGAGCCCCGCAACAGACGCCACACTCCTCCTTCTCCCCGGCCCCCTCCTGGGGACCCGGGCTGATTCGGACAGGCAGGGCGCTCCATGCGCCGGCAGCTCGCGGACCTCGGGAGGCGGGACTTCCGGTCGGCCGCGACCGGATTGGCCGGCCGGCCAAGAGCTTCCGGGTCGCCGCGGGACTTGTTAACACTACCGTCCCTGGTATGGCAAGGGTGGTAGTCCACATAAATGGCCACCGCAGACATAGTTCGTATGTGTGGTATTGTTTGGGTGCGATTACATGCAGCCCTCGCGTGTACCTCCGACATGCTAACATCGCGTGCGTCGACCAGGGGGTGGTGCTATGTGTGCTTGGAGTGTTTTTTCCTGTCAGGGGCATGGATGCGAATACAGAAAACGGCATTTTTCTTGTGACACCCCCGCCTGTTAACACCGTGAGAGCGCGAACGGTTGCCCACACAGTAAACCTATACCACCGTCTCCATTACGTGCGGACTCCGGTCATACCTTGAGAGAGACGCCACGCGATCCTGTCTAACGACCCTGGCATTATGTGGGAGTATTTGGGGAACGGGACCCACGATTCTCGCACTCTGGACGTTCCCAACGATGTGCCAGCAGTGGCACGTGAAGCTGCAAAAAGCGCGTTCTAGTATCAAAGAACGGTTAGGTGGCGCGAGATGCCGACATTAAAAGACCGGTGGGCGGGGTCATAACGATTTCTGGGTTACCTGCTAATTAGAAGCCCTTGAGCAGGGTTTATACGTGTTGTGTATAGCCTAATGTGTCCTATTCTGGATACCGTAGTTTTCCATGTGTGTCCCTCATGAGCTCTTCACAGTACGGTAAATGTCAATGTTTTCAATTGGGCAACTGTCCGGTCTTCTCAAATTCTTTTGGAGGAACACTTTTCAAAGAAGGGGCATGGCGCCCAGGTGCTCATGCAATCACGCGCTCTAAACTCCCTCTTTAATTTGGGGGGCATTTTACCTGCAGGACGTGACAGGCTCACTGTAATAGGGAAATAAAAGTAAAACGATGCAAGTGAAGTTCGTATTTTCAGTTTATTGCAGGAATTAATTAATTAATTAATTAATTGTGGGTTTATATAGCGCTAGAATCGACTCCCGGAGGAGTATCTCCGCGCTTCGACCGCTGGGGAACCCGTCCTGGCTCACCCTGAGAGATGGTCCCTAATGGGTATCTCTAAGGTGCAACCAAGCATCCCCGGCGGTCTGGGGGGGCCGTTGTGAAGATGAGGCAAGCTAATGCCCAGAGTTGCCGAGTGTGGTCCCTGACTGGAGTAGGCACCGAGGCGAGAATTATCGAGCCCGCTGACCCTGGTCCACGACCCTGCCGCGTCGGGAATCGAACCCTGGTCCCGGGCCGTCCTCTGCCTACAGGTCTGCCGCCTCTAGCCAGTGAGCCACACCAATCCAGGAACATGCAAGGGATCAGTGCAGTTCTAAGATCAGCCTTATCGTATTTCATAATCGGAAAATATTTCATGAGCAGCTGGTATTACGACAATATTCGAGTACATTCTTGCTCTCCCAACAGTAATTTGAACCCAGGTTTCCTGAGTTGAGCTCCAAAGTTTCCAGCAATGTTGCATAAACCTTAAAGCAATTACCAGCACCGGTAACTAGAAGTGCTAAATGTCAAGATGCACCTCTGCTGACTGTAATGCAACAAACAACAGAAAGAAAACTATGGCCCGTTCACTGAAATGAAAGGAAACAAGCACTGGCAAAGCACATAGGACCGACTTTCCAAAGAAGCATGCGCAGACCGAAAACGCTGCAGCCAGAGATACACATGCTCCAAGCACATACACACAGGCAACATGTACAGGCACAAAGCCACCAACGTAGCAAACGTGCCGCATGCATACAGGCACCCCACCTGTGCATTACAATGTGTTCAATGACACCAGTACGCGCTGCCTGTGTTTCCATGTTGTATGTGTGCTTGTGTTGCATTGCGTGTATGTATATCTGACTGCATGTGTGTTACACAGATTAAAGACTATGTGGAGCCTTGAAATTTTTTTCCATATGGTGACTCCTGTTGTGCATACAGACTAGGGTCATGCGTCATATGACAGTAAACGTGCTGCTCCGAGTGCGGGCGCAAGCCTGTCCCGGCTCTGAGCAGCACACTGGTGAAAGACAGACCAGATCTTTGAAGACGCCAGTCAGCATCTTGCTGCATACAAGGGCACCGCCGGAGTTTAGAAGAAGGATCGCACCACAGGTGGGTGCCGTCACTCACTGAGCCCTGCTGTGAAGAATGCCTGGGGGCAGGGCTTTAAGTGGACTGAAAAAACTGGGGGGTCTCTCAAAGGGGCGTGGTCAGTGTAATTGGGGCGTGGCTTTAAAACACTTACGCTAAACATCTGTCTTTAGCATAGTGTGCCACCCAACTTGTATTTTGCTGTTTCTGTCATTGCATCCAGATATTTGATGCAACAAGTAACATCATACCTACAACAAGTAAGGACTATCGGCTTTGTCAACGGTTAGTACCTGCAACTATGGCTTGTTACATATAATATTGAAAACGCTTCCAATTAAACCTCAGGTGAACCTACCACAATGTTGCTGCTCTTGCAGTGTCGTGTGCTTGGCTTTTTTATAAGTAAAATTTAGCAGAGCGTCTTTCAAGCATATTGCATTAGAAATGCTATAGGCGTCGCATTTACGATAGTTATAACTATTAGCATTGTAAATGACATAGCTATTAATTTAGCTATTTTCAAAAACAAGACATAAATAAAAAATGTGTCATTTACAATACCAATAGCTCAAACTTTCCTAATGCGAGACCTATTGCATTGTAAATGCTTGTTCCTTTTTGCAAGTGGGGCAACACTCCTCCACCTTAGCAGATGAGGCCACCACTACAATCAACATTAAATACAATAAAGAACCCATACACCTAAAATAACCAAGTCCTATTGGTTTTACCAAATCTTGCTTATGTTTGTTGTCTGAATCAGTTTACTTGCAATTGTATTGTGAAAGCCATGCTTCACATTTGTTAAATGTTGTCTCGACATGTCTATGTAGAGGTCTCACTACTTACAGCACCATAAATCACTATAGAACTATTATTTAAGGTAAAGTAAGGCAGCTCAGCGAGTTGAAAGCTCACTTTGAAATCGATGTGACCCACAAGTTGTTTCTGCCTTTCCCTTCTCCCTAGTTCAATAACATGAGTATCATTAGTACTGTTTGCATAACAATTTTACTAAACCTGGCAACTGAAAATGTGTTTATATTGTGATGCTATGCACAGGGCTTCTGTAAGAAGGTGCTGCACATTTATTTAATAAATGGGCATGTTGGACAACAAGGGCCACCTGACCACATTGGTAGTGTAATCACTTTCGCATGGTCAGTCATGTTTCAGGGACACTCCGCTGTAATTCTATTTCCGGCTAATTCAAGCCGCGACCCAATGGTCGTCATATCCAGTCTGTCCATGGTTTGGAACACTACTTTTACTGCCACAGTGGATTCGTTTTTTGTTGTTTGTTGGTACATAATCACATCATTACTGCTTCCATTAATTTCTGGCTCTAATGTAATATGTTACATGCGTTGATAGTCCCTACTTATGAAGTATGCAGTAAAACAGGCTTAATATGTTTATTTCCTCCTGTCAGAAGAATTTTAGCACTTGGTGAGCTCTGTGGGGTTTCCAGCCCTGGTGGCTTCAGATCACTCACCGCTACTGCTCACACTAGGTAGCCGAAATATGACCATGAGGATAGGGGGGCAACAGCCGCTTGGAAGTTAGGGAAGGCTTGCCAGGTGATGCATTTCAAAATGGCCACCACTCAATATTTCAGTGAAAACGCAGATGCAATAACTCCATGATCACCATATATTAAACAGTTGTGAGGCGTCCGGGCATTTAACGGATTGCCTAACTCAACACTATCTGACAGTACCGGTCTGGTCGTGCTGGCATTCCCCTGTGGAATAGAGGCCACCGGGCTGATTTCAGAATGGGCATCCGTGACTAGTATCCTAGAATTAAAGGAAAAAGTCCTAGAGGCAGACAATAATCTGATTTGCATATCCCAACTGATAAAGGAAACACTAACAAAAAGAGGGAAGGCTCTATACCTTGGGTTTAATGACTACCAAACTGCATTTGACAGCTTATCCCGCCCTAGACTTTGGAAAAAATTAAACAATTGGGGCATACCACGGACTCTACGAAATGCAATTATCACCTTATATTCTGATTCGTGGGTGAAAATAAGAGTCACCTCTAACTGGGCCACTACTTACAAAATTTAAACCAAGAAGGGCCTAAAGCAAGGGTGCATACTGGCTGCAACACTTTTCAACGCGTATCTGGTGGCCCTCCCAGACTATTTATCGGGAGAGAGAGCATTTCCACCAAAACTCTTGGGAACCCAGTAGCCTATTGCTGAACCCCTCCCCGGCAGGATGGGGCGACCATGCCACGTTCGTGCCACTGGCCCTCGACTCCCCGCCATATCAACGGCTCTCCCGAGGTAGGGAGAGCCTCTGTTAACCACATCGACGCTGATGACGAGACACCTCTCGTACGCTCATGACGAGCTGAGCTCGTCATGAACCGCGGGTTTTTAAAAACTTCAGCGCACAGCCGGAAAATGCGTCGCAGCGATGCGGTTAAAGTTAGTTTATGCACAGCATTTTGTACTGAGAGGGTATCCTTCAAGTACAAACCCTATGCTAGATTCATGCACACGCTCTTGCATTATGGTGCAATAATGTGTGCATGGCACTCGGCAGCCTGATAGTGCGGGGACAGGGGAGGAGAGTGCCATATCTCTGTAAATATGGTGCTGTCCTTCTCTCTCCCTCTCATGCAAAGCAGCACAGCAGTTTTGGGTGCTGCGCTACGTTGTGTTAGAGTTTTGTAAATCTGGGCCCAGATATGCACATAGGTATAGAACTAGGCATACCAAATCTGTGCAAGACTAGGCATTAGTGAATATTAAGGCTGCGCATATGCAAACAATGGAATGGCGAGAAGAATGGCCACAACTGCTCTGTGTGTTCTGATTGAACCTCAAGATGCCGAGCTGGAGCGCTTACACAGAGGAACTTGCTTCTATCCAGCACATCTGGTCATCACCTGGACGGCCTCACCTCTAACCTGGGAAGGGGCAGAATACCCAGGGAGGATTACCTTTTCTAGTGAGGTTTGGCCTTTATTATGGACTCTAAAAATTGACCAGAGGAAATTACCTTTACCCTTGAGGGACCTTAACCCCAGGGACGTTAACCCCAGGGACCTTAACCCCAGGGACGTTAACCCCAGAGTATGAATGTTCTTGACTTAGAGACAAGCGTGGGTTTTCACCCAAGAAAGCAGAGGTCTTGTTTATGTAAAGCAGCTGACCATACTGACTGAGAGCTGGCCAGGACCAGGACCTGAACTTTTCAGACTGATCTTTGCCGAAAGACAGCGGCGGCTCCTCTGCTATGGTGGAGCGTCACCCCCAAATAGAAAGGAAAACTAAAACAACACTCATTTTATTTTTCCTGCTGAGTCTTGGGGGCGGGGCCTGGGAGTGACAGGCACTGAGGGGAGTGGTAGTGCACTCCCTTCACTGTACATAATGGTTTGACTGAATCCTCAGGCCGGCCAAAGCATCCTGCGTAATGAAAACTCTCTCCAACACAACAACACCGCTGGGTTGGACAGAGCAGGCACAGACTTACAGTCCGTCCTGGAGCGCAAACCGAGGGCACTCAGTCCAATCCTGAAGCTGCTCTCATGAGCGAGAGCAGCTTCTTGATTGGCCGCGTGGCATTCTGGGAGCCTGTGCCTTCCTGAAGAGGTGAAGAGGAGCAGAAGAGCGCAACAAGTTGGCTGCAGGCGAGGTTTGTAATAAAATATGTATCAACCCCGACGATCCTTAATGCCCCTCCCCCAACCTCCTCCCCGCCCGCGTGTCTTCCTGCTCCTCCAGCATACGGCGGCTTCTGCCTAAAGAATGTAGTTTGATTTCCAGAATCCCTGTCCCAAAAGGCAGCTGACCTACACCCAAGTCGAGCTGGAATTCAGCCATTAGGGACAGGCTTGGTCCCAGAGGAGCTGCAATTGACATAGAGAGTTGTCCTTCACTCATCACCCTGAAGA
Source organism: Lissotriton helveticus (assembly GCF_964261635.1). Classification (NCBI taxonomy): domain Eukaryota; kingdom Metazoa; phylum Chordata; class Amphibia; order Caudata; family Salamandridae; genus Lissotriton; species Lissotriton helveticus. The sequence goes on from NC_136073.1 coordinate 741,340,677, forward strand.
GTTGCTCTTTGCCAATAAGAGACAGCCTCCCTATACCTAGTAAAGCCGCCCACACTACACTAAAGCTGCCCTTCACCTAGAACAGATGTCCTTCATCAACAGGCTCTCCTTTCCCTTGTAGAGAGGCCTTTACCTGGAAGAGCTGTTCTGTACACTGAAGAACCATGATGCAACTGGAAGACCTGACCGTCAACGAGGACTGTCTCCTTTATCCAGAAGATCTCTGCTTTACATAAAAGAGCTGTCATTACCTTGTCATGTACAAAGAAGAGCTATTGTTTACCAGTAAGGGCTGTCCTTTAACAGGAGCTCTTTCCTTAACCTGTCCTTTATATGGAAGTGCTGCCATTTACCTGAAAAAGCTGTCGTTACCGCGAAGATCGGTCCTTGGTCCTTCACACAGAAGAGCTGTACCTTTCAAATTAGAGCTGTTCTTTATCCTCTATAGCTTTTCTTTACCGAACCACACTTCTATGAACTAGAAGAAATGAATATTAGGCAGAATATCTGGTCTCTACCCATGTGGAATTTGTCTTTACACAAGGATATATCCTCTAAGCATTGAGGTCGCCTTTCTCGTTAGAAACAGACTTTTACGCAGAGGCAGTGCTGTCTTAACGCATGGGCATGCTGGGCAGTGGCCCTTGTGCCCCAGGAGCATTGTGGTCCCATGCAGACCAGAATTTAACACAAACTTTCCGTTAAGCATTTATATTCTTGTCAGTGATTGTGCAGGCTGGGTCCACTGCACTGCTTTGCCCGGGGGCCTATAATGCTGTTAAGAAGCTCAGAGGGCCGCCTTTTAGCCATTAGCAAACTATGTCTTCACCCATTGAGAGATATCTTTACAGGGCAGAGCTGGTCTGTAGTCAAAGGAGCTTCTTTTTACCCATGAAGGTGCTGTGCCCTTACACAAGGGGAGGTGGTTTTTACGCTGGAGAGCTGGCCTCTACTCTAGGGAGCTAGAACTCACCCCGTATGAGAAGATAGTGTTAACCGAGAGAACTCGCCATGCAATTATACTAAGAATGATTTAAGTAGCACTTACTCATTTCTTTTCTGTTTAATTTGTTTTATTATGCTACTCTCCCCAAAGTAGAGTTTCAGAGTGCTTTGCATCACAGACACCCACATTTTTCAGAAACAGTGAATCATGCGAGTATGCAAATCAGTGTCCAGGAACACTTACATAACACACTGTGGGTTACAAATTGTAGGAGTCACACATCATCCATAATGGGATGCATTATAGGTCATGACTGCTTGGTCTGGAGAAACACAAATTCAGGATTTCAAAGGTAACACAGTGGCTGTGGTTATCTGTATGAATAAGGCGTTCTTACTAACCAATGTAGCCCTTTTAGCTATCTCCCAATAACGGAAGATTGAGAAAACAACAATAAGGTTCTAAACATATGCTCCTTCATAGCTCACTGTGCTATATTAAGGATTGTAACTTGTGAACTGCAAGCAACAAAATTAACTCTGTGGTCAAGCAGTTTTAGAAAGATAGTTACCTTTTATAGACTGAACACAAGGCTAAAAAGAGCTCAAGGAGCCAAAATGCACATAATTACAGATTCACTTCAAAAGCAATAAAGGCACTCAAAAAGCTTGTGGAACGAACTTAGTTCGAGGCCGGGTCCACGCAACCAAGTGGTGCACAATGTACCTGAGATTTAAAGGGGCAAGGTACGCAGCCTCACAAGGGAAGCTGCGGTGATGCCAGGCAGACTCGCAGCGGCCACAGCTACCAGCTGTAGCGGTCCACTCACGATATTCCTGGGACGGGGCTTAAAGGCGGGCACCCAGCGGCACACGCAGGTGGTAACAAGATCCTCGAAGTGGGGACTAGTGCGGGCACTCAGTGGCACAGCTCCTCAGCTGCAGCGGCCCACAATAGCGATTACGATGATTCTCGTAGGACAGCCAATGCGGGCACTCAGCGGCACAGCTCCTCAGCTGCAGCGGCCCACAATAGCGATAGCGATGATTCTCGTAGGACGGCAAATGCGGGCACTCAGCGGCAACAGCTCCTCATCTGCGGCGGCCCACAATAGCGATGCGATGTCTTTCAGCCCGCGTTTCCCGCAGTAGAACCAGAGGCCCTGGAATTCCCAAAAGAGGCCTCACCTGGGAGTAGAATCCCCCTCAAATAGGAATCCGGACGGCTGATGGGTGAAGTCTAATGTCCCTGAGACTTCGGCAGGAGGCAAGCTCAAATCAGGCCCTTGGGTAGTTGCTGCAGCAAGAAGGATGAAAGTTTCAGAGCCCTTTCCCTCTAGTTACACGGACAGAGGTTTGTCTTGACATCCAGAAGTAACACACCGTCTAGGGGTCTTAGCACAGATCTTTATACCCCAAAAGACTTTGTTCTCAAAAAGTCACAAATCACTGAACCCAGCCAGAACCAGTTTGGTGTCATCCTGGAGCACTTTGTTTACAAGGCTGCATCCTGCCTTTGAGGAAGAGGGGGTCTGCCATCAGACACACAGTGGGAGGTGGAGCCATCATTCACCTTGCCAGGCACAGCCCAGCTCAGATCAAAGGGTCACCCCTCCCCATACTCCACTGCTGATCTCTCTATTCAATCCGGGTCTGGATCAGCCTGCCCTGACCCTCCAAAACCAGACAGCCAATACACGTAACAGCAGAGCACACTGGAAGATTTAGGCAAGAAAATACCTACTTCCTAAAAGTGGTATTTTCGATCACAGATTATAAAACTAATCGTCACTAAAAGATGCACTTCATATTTGGAGCTCAGGTATACTAAATTCGACTTTCCTATCATGTTCCTTGGGTCAATTAGGATTATACCAATTCATACAGTCAATTTACAATAGGGAGCATTCGAGCTGTGGCACTGAATGGCAGTGGCACAGCGCCCAGAGCGTCTAACACCAGCAAACACAGAGGAGACAAAAGCGAAAAATGGAAGAGAGGCCCACGCCAATGGTGCCAGGTCTAACATGCATGTTACATGTTGAGCTTTGTATAAGGTACTTTAACCCTATATGCTACTTTGTGTGTCAAAACTGTGACTAGACAAAACACAGATCTCTCCAGCACATGTTCATTAAACAACAGAGTTTTCCTACTGTACTGAAAATTCCTGGGCATAAAAAGAGATGTGCAGGAGGTACCTTCACCCTTCCCTCTAAGATGTTTAAAATGCTGCCTTTTTGTGACTGATTTAGCAAGCCAGAACAGGTTTCACATTTGTCCTTGTAGCCAATTTCATTTCAGCATATGTTTAATAAATGGCTACTTTGACTGTCAGACTCTGCCTTTTATGCCTCTGCTGGCCATGACACCACCCTCTTTCTGTGTCTCATCTTGCAGCCTAACTTATGGCGTCCCAGATTAAATGTTTTCCATTTCTGGCACTGCAGCAATCATGTGTCTGAACCATTTATTCACTACCTTGAATTGAACTCACACTGTAAAATGACTTATGATTGGCTTGCAAACTTCCCAGCCAATCCTACAGCTCTCCACACACCTGATCACTTAATTGCACTCTTGACTTGCAGTTATTTTGAGGCATCTCAGTACCCATTCTGCCTCTTTTTTGTTTTTCGGCAGGTGCACTGATAAACAATGGATCTGGACTCACGCATGAACAAACACATATAGCAATGATGCAACTAGCCACTACCAGCTCTCAGCACTATCAGTGTTTTGCCACCACTTGTTGTGTGATAGAAAAACGCATGCCTCAACAACGCATGCCTTAACAACACGATGTAAACCCTGACCAGGTCTTTACCACGCATGCCTTTATCATGCAATTTATGTTTGTTAAGTGGGCATGTGTGGTTAAGATCACACTCCCGCCCCTCTGCCCTAACCCTATAAACACCTAAACCTAAAATCCCTACCTCCCCCTACCCACACCCAACTGAGCCCTCAACCTGAAAACTGCCCCTACCCTGAGCCCTACAACTTAGCCCCCTTAAAACTACTCCGACCCCAGCCCCCTCCCTGAACTCCAAAACAAGCCCCACCCCATGAAACCTAACTCCACATACCCCCGCCCCAGCCCAACTGTCCCCTTAAAACTGCCCCTTTCCTGTTCCCTGCCCTGAACCCTAAAACTCCCGACCCTCCCAGCCCTGAAAACTACCTTGACCCTCCCAGCCGTGAAAACTACCCCAACCCAAATAATCTACCCCCACCTCTGCTCCTTGCCCTGAGCCCTAAATCTCCCGACCCTGTCGTCCCTGTAAACTACCCTGACCCTTTCCCAGCCCTGAAAACTACCCCCACAATCCCTACAAACTACCCCTCACCCCTTCAAACCCCAAATTACCTCCCTGCCTCGTCCCAATCCTTCCTCTTCCTGCTCTTCCACCCGGCAGCAGGAGCAACCAGACCGCACATATGCCTTAACCAAGCTTATGCATGGTTAAGGCATATTGGTGGTTTAGACGTTTATGGTACCGCCTGCGTGGTTCAGCCCGCGAAGTTTACGCTCCGTGGTTAAGGCTGTTTCCTGCCACCTCTGCACCGCAACCATACAGCCAGTGCTGCAGTGCCACCATCACTTCCGAAGGACCATGGGCATGCATTGCCAGCACTTAACTCTTACCCAGCAGTTCTCGCCTAGACCATCACTAGGGTGACACACTCATGGCCTGCCAATTAATGCCCCTTTTGAAATCTTTGAATTCAGGCAAGGAGGAAAAGAAGCCACTCATCTGAGGGTTGGGCCAACAACACCTCCTTTTTAGTTTCAAATGTCAGCAAAAGTGGGTGTATCGTCCAATAAAGTCATTGGATTCCTTCAAAAAATATCCAAAACAGTAGGAACTCGAGTATCAAAGAGAACCTTTGGAAATAAATTGATTTCATTAAAGTTGCTTTTACAGTTAGATACTTTATTGTTCTTCTTTTTCTTGCATGAATAAAAATGTAACTAAGGAAATGTCTTCAGAGTAAGCGCTTGCTGTGAGAGACTGGACTGGTATATGATGTCCACTAATGTAAATGGGCACCCTGCACCAGTCCAGACAACCCTTATGGTGATATAAGAGGCCTTAGACAACCTTGGAAAGTGCTCAAAGTGGTAGGCGGGGAGAGCAGCCTTCAGGCTTAGTCCAGAAGGAGTGTAAAGCAGCTTGTTTTACCAGAATGCAATCTTATAAGTATAGGTTAAGTGAAAAAGAACCACACAATGTATTTATAAAAATATGTATTTATTATATAACACTCACTAATACGTACAAATATCTCCTAGCCAGAGATATACACAATGCACACAATACTTTGTATAGAAATCAAGTAAATAGCACAGAATACATAGTGGCCCCAGGGGGGACGAAACCATATACTAAGAAAGTGTATATGAACCACAACTCATGTCAAGACAATGTCCAGAGGATGTAGAAGTGCTGGGGACCCAAGGAACCACCCAAGTGAATGACTAGGAGCCCCACGGAGATTGTGTGCCGTGTGGGAACACAATCACGTTCTCCATACAAATCAACGTGTAAGTCGCAATTGCAATTTTAAAGATTAAGGACCCTTCCCAGTGGACCCTGAAGGAACCCCATGGAAGACAGGAGGTTGGAGAGCCACCCCACCCATGGATACCATAGTACCCACGTTACCTACACCAGGGAAGCGGGCTGCATAGGTGTGAAGTAGTGTCGGAAGCTGCTGTCGAACCCAATGGAGGACTTCAGGAAGATGCCGCTGCTGGAGAAGGAGAAAGTTTCCGGTGGAATCTGAAGGTGGATTCAGGATGAGAAGTACCAGCAAGCAGAGAGGACAGAGTCTATGTCAGTCAGGAGTGACCTGGACGACGAATGCCCGCCGGTCAGAAGTTGGAGGAGAGTTGACAGTGACATTGACTCTGCAGCTGTGAGGAGCAGGCGATGCTGAGGAAGAGCAGGAGCCTACATGAGCTGTCCCATGTCAGATGTCAAGAGCAGAGGGGTCGGTGTCTGTCAGGAGCACCAACAAGCCTTGGCAACTGCAAACAACATAGAAGTCGAAGAAGGTGCAATGTCGGACCCAGCACAGTCCATGGGACTCACCACAAGCAGGGGAGTCAGGGAAGGCCTGAGCAATCAGGGGAGCAAAAAGAAACAAAGATAACCCTCAGTAGGACTCAGGCCGGAGGCACTGGAGTCGCAAGAGGACCTCGAGCAGCACACCAAAAGATGCAGGCCATGGTGCAAACGATGTGGTGTGGATAACGATTCTGGTCACTGGAGATGTTTGAGGTTGGGGTACTCGGAACCCAAAGATCTTGGTGGAAGGAAGCCAACAAGCATTTGCAACGGCAAGTTGATGCGGCGCACAGGGATTCAATTCCTGCGGCTCCCACGATGGATACTAGCCTCAAACCTGGTGAGAGGATATAGCAGGCCTCAAGAGCTGTGGAGAACCACCACCCGTGTTGTTGAACCTTTCGGAATCTGTAGGAGCTCAGGATCAGCAAACCGGTAAGCTTAGTTGCGGTACCTGCAGATGCAGGGAAGTGACTCCTTCACTTCAAGAGAGATGCCTTCAGGTGTCTTGGATGCCCACAGGCTTCGGAAGGTTCCTGTATGATGCACAGGCACAGATGATGCAGCAGACTGAAAGGGGGGCAAAGTCAGGCCCAAACGAAGTTCAGCGAAGTCCAGAGTGCCCTGACGGTAGAAGTTGAAGTGGTGTCTGAATTGAATCATGTACCACAACGAATCTAGGGACCTACACCCAGGTAAGCCCTTAGGTACCCTAAAGAAAGGGTTTGGACGATTCAGGGGACCCTCTCAGGGGAGGGTTTGGACAGGGGGGAGGTTATTCACATGTCCTTTGTCCAGTTTAAGGCCAGAGTGGGAGCCAAGGGCTCCCAGAGCTGGTTTGAACTGGACTATGCAAGGAGGAACCAAATGTGCCCTCGTGCAGACTGAGTGGCACTGGCAAGCGCACCCACCCTGCCCCAATACACTAAATCCTGTCTAGGAGGTGGTCACACCACCCTGTGACAGGATGCCTATTGTTATGCCTTCCCCTGCTTCAGCAGCAGGAGGGCAAAATTGTGTCTCTGGTCAGCAGCAGCCATGTTGTGCTGTTGGGGTGTAGAAGACTGGTACCAGGAGCGCTGGGAGCCTAAGGGAGGCCTAACAGGCTTTAATTTGTTGTTGGGAATTTCTGAGGTGGCTCATGAGTTAGCACTGAGCTACAGCAGAGATGTCACTATTTGTGAGATGACATCATTTGTTGTTCTTTCCCACTACCAATCCTGCAGCATTGTTCTGCATCACTTAGAGGTGGGAAGTTGGCTGTCTGGTCAGTCCAGGGTAGATTGAATTAATTTAGGTCCGAATTGAAGGTGGAGTACTTCTCCGAGGTGGCTTCAAGAGAGGAGGTGCCCAAGAAAACAGAAGTAATGGTGGACCTCTGAGGTCATCAGATTGTCAAGGGGAACCCTGAAGTCAGGACCAACTCCTAATTTTTCACCTTGGTGCAGGTAGGTTGATTGACTGACAAAGGTTGAATGCAGGGGTTTAAGTTGATTAGAAGGTTGTGGTACGCTTGGTGTCAAGCAGCTGAAGTTCCACTTTGCTGCCGGGGGCTTTTAGGAACCTCTCTGCCAGGTGTGGTCTACGGCAGTCAGACAGGCTTTCTGGGCATGACATTAGTTTTTATGGCTTAAGACCCCCTTAGAATTAGATATCATAAGCACTGGAGTAGGCAAGTGAATCAGCGGGTAAAACAATAATGTCCAATTCCAATGAGCTTCACTGCAAGCGTAAATCTGCAGACAGCATCCAGAGTGCTTAATCCTCCCCCTTCATCAGTAGTGACAAGGACATACTTGAATAAGAGGAACAACCAATCAAAGGAGGCTTCCCGAGACGTCTGATCTGCACGTCCCTCACCCTCTACAAAGTGAGTCATGATGCTCTGATTTTGGGCAGTACAAATATGAGTGACATTTTGATGTGCATGAGCTTCACGTTGATGAGTTCCATGGGGAAAGTTTCCACTCTGGTAAATTCGCGTGATATTGTTCCACATTTGTGGGTGACCTGGAGCTCACTTTCTTTTTTGAAGTTCATGCCATTTATGCTTTCCTGTTGTTTACCTTTTGGGTTTGCAAGACATGGTTGTGAATTCATGGGTGAACTGGTATACATTTTCTTGTTGACATTTTACTTGAAACAATGTTTCCCTGTTATTTACCTTTTGAGGGATTACCTTGCTCACATTTCAAAACTAGCTGAAACCGGGAGCTCCTATCCCCATTGGACATTAGTAGTATATAGTGATACCTTCACTTCAACTCTGGCCTTAAATTTGACAGCTCCGGCCAGGAATCCTGGCCTTAAATGTGATGGTTCTAGTCTTAAATATGACAGGCCTAGTCTTAAACTTGTGTCTGGAAATTTGACAAGTCTGGCAGCAACTTGCTGGCCGCAAACACTCTGGTTTTAAATGGGTGACATATAGGGCTAGTCCCAAAACTGACAGGTTTGATTGCAAAACATGGGGTAATTGTGTATGTGTTTTAAAAAAAGTACATAGAAAAAGTGTGTGCATGTAGTAGGGAAATGCCTGGGCATGTTTAAAACTGGGAGGTTGCAGACAGCTGTTGGCTGAACAGATGCAGAGCAGTCCTGAGTCCCCACAGCCCAGGGCCTGGGAGGAAGTCTGTGGCATGTAGGTGTCAAAGTTGTAAATGGTCCTCACAAACCTGCCTATGGTAATTCTCTCCCAAAAAAAATAGGTTAATACAAACACCTTATAAAATAATAAACCCCAGCAACCCCTGAGCTTTGAGATGCGAAAAAAACCAGGTAGCATGTTGAGGCAAAGCTTCCCATGAGACCCTGAAACAGGGGGCCAGCTGTTAGGATGTAAAAAACACATTGCAAAACCCCTGGTCCCAAATTTGACAGGCCTGGCAGCAAACTCTGGCCTTAAATTTGACAGGTCTGGCCTTAAATTTGACAGGTCTGGCAGCAAACTCTGGCCTTAAATTTGACAGGTCTGGCAGCATACTCTGGCCTTAAATTTGACAGGCCTTAAATTTGACAGGTCTGGCCTTAAACTCTGGCCTTAAATTTGACAGGCCTTAAATTTGACAGGTCTGGCCTTAAACTCTGGTCTTAAATTTGACAGGTCTGGCCTTAAACTCTGGTCTTAAATTTGACAGGTCTGGCCTTAAATTTGACAGGTCTGGCCGTAAACTGCTGGCCTTAAAATTGACAGGTCTGGTCTTAAATTTGACAGGTCTGGCAGCAAACTGCTGGTCTTAAATCGGACAGGTCTGGCCTTAAACTGCTGCCTTAAAATTGACAGGTCTGGTATTAAATTTGACAGGTCTGGCAGCAAACTGCTGGTCTTAAATTTGACAGGTTTGGCAGCAAACTACTGGCCTTAAAATTGACAGGTCTGGTCTTAAATTTGACAGGTCTGGAAGCAAACTGATGGTCTTAAATTTGGCAGGTCTGGCAGCAAACTGTTGGTCTTAAATTTGACTGGTCTGGCTGCATAACATGGGTAATTGTATATGTGTTTAAAAGTGCAAAGAAAAGTGAGTGAATGTAGGAGGGAAATGTCTGGGCATGTTTAAAACTGGGGGTTGCAGACAGCTGTTGTCTGAACAGCTGCGGAGCAGTCCTGAGTCCCAGCCCAGGGCCTTGGAGGAAGGCTATGGCATGTAGGTGTCAAAGTGGTAAAGGGTCCTCACAAACCTGCCTATGGCAATGATCAAAAATAGGTAAATACAAACCCCTTATAAAATAATAAACCACAGCCACCCAGGAGCTTTGAGCTTTGAGCTCAATATCTAGGTCTGTTTCTATCTGTAACCATCTCTGTCTATCTCTCTGGCCCTCTGGCCATCCTTATCTGCCTATATATCTACGTATAGGGCTGTGTTGCAACCGCTCTCACTTTCATTATGTCTCTCACTGTCATCTATCTAGTGATCTATTCTAGTCCCTCTATTCTCTTTGTCAATATTTTTCTGTCTCCTTATGTCTTTTTTCTGTTTCTCTGCTGTGAGTAGGACAATAGTTTTAGCTAACAGTAAAATGTGAATTTGAAGCACCCACAAAATATAAGGAGTTTGTTGAATGTTCTGATTCGATGTACTACCCACCATTTGGGAAATGATTGAACAATATTTCATTTTGCAGTAACGTGTTGGAATACAGTGAAGGTTTTTAAAAGCTTGTGACTTCCATTTCAGATTTAATCACATCATGTGTCATTTCAGTTTTGGAAAACTAAGTTTTTTATCTTTTAATCCAGCCTTATGAGGAAAAGTGTAATCTTTCTGCACAACGTTACTTTGAAAATAGTTTTAATACACTGAGAAAGTTCAGCTTATAACAATCTGTGGTGTTTACATTTGTTTGAATTGCCGTTATATATTGCTTACTATCACAACTAAATTGTAAAAAAAACAAGCACCTTTTACATTTTCAAACTGTGTTATCTCGGAGTCAGTATTCCGTTTTACTGACGAGATTCAAATGACCTAATGTTGACGGCTCAAGATGTGGTGACTGCTTCGTAAAGTCGTCTTTCTTGAATACCTAAAGCAAATACCTGGAGGATTGGGGGATGAGGATGCTTGGCTCTGGCTTTACATACGTTAATTTGATCTTCTTTCTCCGGCGTGGCTGTCCTGCTGCTGAAGAAAGGCTTTCTAATCCAGCGCCAGCCAGGTAAAGAGACAAAAAGACATGACAATAGCTGGAAGTTATGGGTCACGCCTTCCTCTTGAGGCTGACGGTCGGATCGTAGGATGCAGAACATTCGGAATCCTGCAAACTCCGAAGAGGCTTTTGTGCGTGACGGGCCGCACCTGCACAGTATAAAATGAGTTTTTCTGCGAGAAACAATCCTTTCATTATTGTGGCCCCTCAACAGAAACCTACGACTTGTCCGCACCTTGTAGTTTATTGTAAACTGGATACAGATTACCCCCACTGATTTAACAATTCTTCATATTATGTCTGTTTTCATAATCTGCTTCAATATACTAGAAGTCTCTAATAGCTTTCTCCAAACTACCGCGGTGCCTGCATATATTGTGTAAACGGGAAAAACATTATTTTTCTTTGCTGTTCTGGCCATATATCTCCCCACCCTTAGAAGATGTCCAGTGCAAGTAAAAAAACTGCTAAAACTGTTGAAATGGTATTCAGCCCAAAGATTCTAAGCGGTTAAACAGAGAAATAGTCCTTTATTTGCTTTAATTTGAACTGAAAGGCACCTCTTTTTGGGGGGAAATGAATAAAGTACTGAACCATCAGAACCACTTTTAATTTCTATTGTCTAAATACATTGACTTGACTATTCACTTACAACTAACATTGGCACCCCAAAGACTAATGTGCTACCTGACTGAAAAAGCTTTGGTATTATGTTTGGAATTCTTTCACTGAATGTACAAAACAGCGCTATTTTAGGCACGCTTTGCATTCTTAGGAACACATTTGGTTCTGTATTTATCCAGAAGAGCCATCAGAAAAAGATTTCCCAGTAAGGGCTGGTGTGTTTTAAGAACTAGATTCTCGGAAATTAATACTGAAAATACATAATGTGCATCAACGTTAAGGAAATTATCCAAGAAAGGCGTTAGTTATTTACCAAAGTACGCTGCATAGCCAGATTTAGTCAACCACGGTAAATCCTGTTAAAATCCTCCAGTGGGAAATATGTTTCATTTAGTATTTAGTAATAAATTAAAAGGCATGCAACATTGTAAGATCATTACTACACTGTGTTGCATATTTCTTTTCCACTCAGTTAAAAGTAGTATTTTGCGGGCTGCAAATACAAATTCATTTTGCTCTGTATTAGGTATTTTTTGCAACACTAATGCATAAAACAACATAACACACAGTCCTTCATTCTGGATACTGTGGTTCACGCAGGTGCATCATTTTTCATGAAGAGGTATGGTTACCGCACATTTGATGTTTTACCACAGTTGGATTTCCACTCAAATGGAGTTTAAAAGTGTGACATGGTCAGATGCTTATGAATAGCTTTCCAGGTTAGGATCATTGGCCATAAGAGTGGGTTGTCCATTGTTTTCATGAGTGGGGAATCATGGTACATGTGTGGTATAACTTTGGGGGTAGAATGTGTAGCCTCTATCGAGTCGGGCCGTTATTGATTAGGTCTAAGAGTTTGTTAGCAAGATAGCAATATGTGACAGTTGAAACATATGATACAGCAATATCGTTGTCAGAATATCATGTAAATATTGTGTCACAAACATTTTCAAAAAGTATTGCCCCAATGGAGTTAAAAATAGTAAATCTACATCCAATGGGACTATACTTCTGTGAACAATATTAAGGAGACAATAAATAGGTCAGGTAATATTTTTGTAGATGATAGCGTAATATCCAATTGTGTTGACTTGCTTAATCACAGGATGATATACCACAGGACTGCATATCAGCTCTTAGTTCAGAAGAGTTTGGTGTGTTTTATGTACCCCCAAAGAATAGTATATCTTTGTCTATCTGGTGAAGTAGAAATATTAGGATGAGCAGGGGGATCAATCCTAACAAGCAGGTAAAATGTGGACCACCCCCATATTCACTGTTTAGGCCTTCCTCTAAAGAGTCAATTGTAAGATGGATCTTCGTATAAAGACATTGGTCTTCTCAGAGATTAAGGATGAACCCTCAATTAACAAGTATTCCTAAAAACTCAAGATTATTCTGTCTCCACTCCAATTCAATACCTAGTGGGCACTCTTGACATGGTTAATGTTATACTACCGTTCCAGTTAACCTTAAAATGTACAAAAATGAAAATTATGAATTGAGGGGAAGTAGGGAGGGCTGTGAACTAAACTGCTGAGTCAAAGCAGAATACTAATAGCATGGGGCAGTGGTATAATTGTTGATCTTCGAGTGTTTGCTCCTATGACATCTGTCAGACAGTTGCCTGTTTCTAGAGGTTCTGGAACTAACAGGAAGAGATCAGGCAATAACGGGGCATCCCTGTCTCAGGCCCCTGTGAACTACAAAAGTATTGAATAGATGCCCCACATATTTCCTGTGCCACAAGGATAACACATGGCCGACACAATTTTTTTATTCATACTCTGTCCTATCCATGTCTTTTTCAAGTGTTAGGAACAGATACCCCATATAACAAACAAATTCCTCTTCGGCATCCAGTGAGATAAATATAGCTTCTTCCAAGGTGTCCATGCTGAGCCATAACATATGACGCAATGTCCCATGATGTTTTTGGAATGAGAATCCAAGGACAAATAATTTAAAAACGTGTATTTTAAAATGCACATGTACCCTTAGGTCTCTTGGGACTAAAATAATATGTTTATCGTTACCCACCAATAGTACAAAGTAGTCTTTCTATTGACTTCAGAATTATGAAGATCTGATTGGACCCACTGTGATCGAAACCTGTTCCCATGAGATAAAACAGAGATTCCTGAAGTGGATACATTTGTCCACGGAACCACCTGGGCCGCCATCTAGTAACAAATGTCACTTGTGACTGAGTTTATGATGGGCGACCATATGCCTGTTAGAATTTTAACCAGAGTCTTCAACAATACATTGATTAAAAATATTTGGAGATAGCTGACACTTTATAAGGTGCCCCTGACGGGTTTGAGATGAACACAAACTAACGCCTTGTACAACAACAATCCAAGTACCAGTGGATTACTCTTCCTTGTGTGAGTGAATCATGAATGTCAGTCAGCTGTGCTTTGCCCAGCTTATAGAATCTTTCTCCAACAATTGGGTTAATGGCAATTAAGTGATGGGTAAGTAATTTCACCCGCTGATATTTTCTTTCTTGTAATGCTTTCTTCTCTGTTTCCACTTGAGGTATGTCTTGCCAGGAAAAGAAATCTTCCGCTGCAGATGTGGTTTCCTCACTCCTCTGCAGGTTTGGTTTCCCCAATCCCTGAAATATACAACTCTATATAGTAACTATCTAATGTATTTAATATGTTTTGAGTAAGGCCATTGGGTTTATTCAATTTTGCAGCTGCGGCGATTTTCACATCATTATAGATTTGTCACATTTGACACATAAGCCGTCATCTACCACATGATCTGCAGATATTAACAAAAAGTAGTTTCTAGCTCAAACTGTTCAAAAGTTATAAAAATAAAGCGACATGTGTTGCTGCTCGGTAGTAGGCCCTTTGCAAAGATGGAATGGTCACCTTTCTGTTGCTTATTGCTATATTTGGGTGTTAAACAGGTTTTAATGAGATGCAACCGATACCCAGACAGTGTTTACAAGTTTACAAATTACTAAATAATGATGTAATTCTATTACAAAATATGCTGCTTTATGCTGCATAATTAGATTTTTCTTGCCATATCATTTTCTCAAATCAGCTGCATAATTTACTTAACTCTGCTGTATAATTTGGCACTCTCAAGCCGCATAATTCTGGTGGCCCTGGTATTGGGGATGCTTTTGTACGAAGCCCTGGCTATATTAGATGATAGGTATCGCAGAGAGTGCAAGGTTGAGTTGCTAACTACATATCGAATTTTCACCTTCTTAATAAATTTGTCATTGTAGATGAATAAGGGAATGACCAGATCTGGGGTTAAAGAGCGAGTTAAGAGAGATCTTAGAACTTTTCTGTTTCAGTCAGTGGAGTGTCTTTTGTATCTAGGTGATAGGTCTTGAAAGAAGATTCAAGTCACTTCTGTTCCCACTTAATCTTCTTCTTGTGTAAGGCAATCTCTCTCATCATTCCCACTTGTAGAGAAGTCCTATCCGCTGCCTATGAGGTTACGCTGTTTTCCAACGGATATGTCTTACTATGGTTTGTAGCTCATTCATTTCAGCAGTAAGTTTACGCTTGGTTAATTTTCCATGATTTGAGTAGAAGGGCAGCCTGGATACACTCAAGGATTAAGGTCTCTGGAGAGTGATCTGATAGTGTGCCCACATGGATGTATCAATGCAAAACATTTGGCAGCAGTGAGCCAGTGATAAAGACGCATTTTCTTCCCTTGGTGCAAATGGCATACAATAGAAAGGAGTGATCAATCTTGGTTGTATGTACCGGTCTGCAGACATCCAGCAGGAAGTCTCAGTTGCACAATTCTAGTTGCCCTGGTTATAAGACATATTTATGCTTAGATGTTTGGGTGTGCCTCTTGGTGCCATTTCCAATAGTTCCAATCCCATGAAAGGGGCAGCTGTCCTGAAGTGATTGTAAAGTCTGAATAAAGGCAAGAAAACCTTGTTCATAAACATATCACCCATCATGAGAAGTACCACTGTCTTTCTACCTCTTCCAGGCATTCTCTATCTCGGTCTTTCCATGTCTGCAAATGTATTTCTCTCTGTCTCCCATGTCTCTCTCCCCTGTGTCTCTCTCCTTTTGTCTTTCTCTGTACCAGTCTTTTTATCCTGTTCGCTCACTCTGACTCCCCTGACTTATCTTTGCAGCGTGATGTCTCTCTCAGAACCCTTCTTCTCTTTCTCTGACTTTGTATGTATCTCTCTGTCTTTTACTCTTTTAGTTTCCCTCTATCCATGTCTCTTTCTTTCTCCACATCTCTCCCTGTCCTAGGACGTTCCTATTATCTTGGACAAATATTTTCAAACTCTGCACTTAATCTTTGAAGCCTGCTTTGCAAACTGGAAAGTTTCAGAGGCGAAATTGTTTGAATGTGTTTGTCAGTGCTCAATGTAGTCCGCTGTGCATTTTTATTACTACCATCTGACCCTGCTTCGATGGGGTCAGTGGACACTTCATCTTCTTAAATCTCAACTATTCTTTTCTCTATTTATAAATGTTGGCTGTAAGTCATCCTCTTCCCTCCCATATCACACTAGATCTTACCATTTGCACCTACTCACATATACCACATACCAGACCTTCAATTAACTTCGACGTGAGAACCTTATGAAAAAGCTACAAATATGGATTCAGCTTTTGAAGGGATCTGAGAAATATTTGTCCCTTTACTAAGTAAAAAATGCCTCAGACATTTGTAGACTTAGAAGGACTAATTTGTGAATTTATAACTGTAACTAGAAAACATTGATACATTTAAATATACTATGCGCTTTAAAATTGCACATGTTGTTTTATTGTTTTTAATGTAAACTCGAGCTGAGCAGGAGGCTATGATCAGTCAGCCTCTTTTTGAACACTGTAGCCCCATCCTTGCTGCAGTCAGGGTCTCAAATCATAAGCACCTGAGGCTTCTTGTTCCTCGAAAGTGTTTTCCTTGCAACAGGGCCCATCCCCCAGGCTGCAGAGTAAACTGACTTCATGAGATCCTGGAACACTGGCCTCTTGATATTCTAATGGCCCTTGTAATGCACAGGTGCCTATTTACACGTTGATAGCTGCCCATATCGAAGTCCTGCCATGAGCGTCCTCTCAAGGCACATATTTTAACATCTTCGATGGTAGACTGAGGAAAGGGCATTGTCTACATGCTATGGAGCAAAAACTAAAGGCTTTTGTGTTTTAAAAGCAAAATAATGTGAATTGCACAGACCCCTAATCATCAGGCATTTGTAAAAATGTGTCCTGTTAATAATTTTTTAACTTTCATGTAAGCCTTCTGCAACTTTGACACTGTTAAAGAAACGAATTTCTAACAATGAGCCTTCAATGAGAGATTAGCGCTAACAGCAGTTTTAAATTGACCTCATCAGAAGACCTGAAATAATTTGGTGCTGAAGTCATGTTAAAATATCATTGTTGCTAAATCAAGCAGTATGAGCAGTCTTTACATGCTTCCAGAATAAGAAGATATCGAGCCAGTGCAGACATTCCAACACTCCCCAGTTCTTAAAGGCAGCTGCTCAGGTCATTTCCCCACATCCTCTACCTTCCTGGATTTCTCTTTGGTCAGCCCATTATGTGTTCCGGTCCCCAGCAATATAATTTTTGTTTACTCACATATCCCCGTTTGTAGTGCGCACTACTGAAGATGCGAACAGCTTAAATAACCTCAGCATTATAACTCCAAAACGTTCAGCTGGTGAAGAGATCGGAGAGGCATGTAACTCTTTCGGTCTGCGCAAACTCGCCATGGAACTGCAGTATGTTTAAGTACAAATGAAATAATTTACACAGTAAACTATGCTGCGCCTTTAAATCATACATCCTTAACAGTTGCTCTTGTTTGTAGAAATGCTCGCAGATTTAAGTTCTGCAGAGACAGCCTCTGTTTGCTCAACGGCATCCTATGCTGCTTCTCTGTAGAAAGGTGTGTTAGAGGCAGGACCCACCCCCCAGTCAGAGTTAAGAGAACGCGGATCTCTTGCGATGCTAATTGTCCCTTTGTTATGCGAAGAGAGGCATTTTGCAGCTCTAGTCCGGCGGCATCCTGAAGCCTTCTTAGAGTTTCCTCTCAAAGCAGCGTTCACAGACGCTGTTGAGAAATGCGTCATAGATTTTAGAATCATGCCAAACAAGTGCACCACTCTTTTAAGGGCTGATGACTTTAATCAGGTAACCTCCACGTGCCTAAAACAACAACAACAAAAAAAGAGTGGGTCAGAAATAAAAATAGTCGACCTATGACTTCTATTTCTGAGCTGCACTGTCAGAACCTAGCATCAAAATAATTCATAGTTAATATTTAGGTTCTGACAGTGCAGCTCAGAAATAGAAGTCAAAGGTCGACTATTTTTATTTCTGACCCAATCTTTTTTTGTTGTTGTTGTTTTAGGCACGTGGAGGTTACCTGATTAAAGTCATCAGCCCTTAAAAGAGTGGTGCACTTGTTTGGCATGATTCTAAAATCTATGACGCATTTCTCAACAGCGTCTGTGAACGCTGCTTTGAGAGGAAACTCTAAGAAGGCTTCAGGATGCCGCCGGACTAGAGCTGCAAAATGCCTCTCTTCGCATAACAAAGGGACAATTAGCATCGCAAGAGATCCGCGTTCTCTTAACTCTGACTGGGGGGTGGGTCCTGCCTCTAACACACCTTTCTACAGAGAAGCAGCATAGGATGCCGTTGAGCAAACAGAGGCTGTCTCTGCAGAACTTAAATCTGCGAGCATTTCTACAAACAAGAGCAACTGTTAAGGATGTATGATTTAAAGGCGCAGCATAGTTTACTGTGTAAATTATTTCATTTGTACTTAAACATACTGCAGTTCCATGGCGAGTTTGCGCAGACCGAAAGAGTTACATGCCTCTCCGATCTCTTCACCAGCTGAACGTTTTGGAGTTATAATGCTGAGGTTATTTAAGCTGTTCGCATCTTCAGTAGTGCGCACTACAAACGGGGATATGTGAGTAAACAAAAATTATATTGCTGGGGACCGGAACACATAATGGGCTGACCAAAGAGAAATCCAGGAAGGTAGAGGATGTGGGGAAATGACCTGAGCAGCTGCCTTTAAGAACTGGGGAGTGTTGGAATGTCTGCACTGGCTCGATATCTTCTTATTCTGGAAGCATGTAAAGACTGCTCATACTGCTTGATTTAGCAACAATGATATTTTAACATGACTTCAGCACCAAATTATTTCAGGTTTTTCTGATGAGGTCAATTTAAAACTGCTGTTAGCGCTAATCTCTCATTGAAGGCTCATTGTTAGAAATTCGTTTCTTTAACAGTGTCAAAGTTGCAGAAGGCTTACATGAAAATTAAAAAATTATTAACAGGACACATTTTTACAAATGCCTGATGATTAGGGGTCTGTGCAATTCACATTATTTTGCTTTTAAAACACAAAAGCCTTTAGTTTTTGCTCCATAGCATGTAGACAATGCCCTTTCCTCAGTCTACCATCGAAGATGTTAAAATATGTGCCTTGAGAGGACGCTCATGGCAGGACTTCGATATGGGCAGCTATCAACGTGTAAATAGGCACCTGTGCATTACAAGGGCCATTAGAATATCAAGAGGCCAGTGTTCCAGGATCTCATGAAGTCAGTTTACTCTGCAGCCTGGGGGATGGGCCCTGTTGCAAGGAAAACACTTTCGAGGAACAAGAAGCCTCAGGTGCTTATGATTTGAGACCCTGACTGCAGCAAGGATGGGGCTACAGTGTTCAAAAAGAGGCTGACTGATCATAGCCTCCTGCTCAGCTCGAGTTTACATTAAAAACAATAAAACAACATGTGCAATTTTAAAGCGCATAGTATATTTAAATGTATCAATGTTTTCTAGTTACAGTTATAAATTCACAAATTAGTCCTTCTAAGTCTACAAATGTCTGAGGCATTTTTTACTTAGTAAAGGGACAAATATTTCTCAGATCCCTTCAAAAGCTGAATCCATATTTGTAGCTTTTTCATAAGGTTCTCACGTCGAAGTTAATTGAAGGTCTGGTATGTGGTATATGTGAGTAGGTGCAAATGGTAAGATCTAGTGTGATATGGGAGGGAAGAGGATGACTTACAGCCAACATTTATAAATAGAGAAAAGAATAGTTGAGATTTAAGAAGATGAAGTGTCCACTGACCCCATCGAAGCAGGGTCAGATGGTAGTAATAAAAATGCACAGCGGACTACATTGAGCACTGACAAACACATTCAAACAATTTCGCCTCTGAAACTTTCCAGTTTGCAAAGCAGGCTTCAAAGATTAAGTGCAGAGTTTGAAAATATTTGTCCAAGATAATAGGAACGTCCTAGGACAGGGAGAGATGTGGAGAAAGAAAGAGACATGGATAGAGGGAAACTAAAAGAGTAAAAGACAGAGAGATACATACAAAGTCAGAGAAAGAGAAGAAGGGTTCTGAGAGAGACATCACGCTGCAAAGATAAGTCAGGGGAGTCAGAGTGAGCGAACAGGATAAAAAGACTGGTACAGAGAAAGACAAAAGGAGAGAGACACAGGGGAGAGAGACATGGGAGACAGAGAGAAATACATTTGCAGACATGGAAAGACCGAGATAGAGAATGCCTGGAAGAGGTAGAAAGACAGTGGTACTTCTCATGATGGGTGATATGTTTATGAACAAGGTTTTCTTGCCTTTATTCAGACTTTACAATCACTTCAGGACAGCTGCCCCTTTCATGGGATTGGAACTATTGGAAATGGCACCAAGAGGCACACCCAAACATCTAAGCATAAATATGTCTTATAACCAGGGCAACTAGAATTGTGCAACTGAGACTTCCTGCTGGATGTCTGCAGACCGGTACATACAACCAAGATTGATCACTCCTTTCTATTGTATGCCATTTGCACCAAGGGAAGAAAATGCGTCTTTATCACTGGCTCACTGCTGCCAAATGTTTTGCATTGATACATCCATGTGGGCACACTATCAGATCACTCTCCAGAGACCTTAATCCTTGAGTGTATCCAGGCTGCCCTTCTACTCAAATCATGGAAAATTAACCAAGCGTAAACTTACTGCTGAAATGAATGAGCTACAAACCATAGTAAGACATATCCGTTGGAAAACAGCGTAACCTCATAGGCAGCGGATAGGACTTCTCTACAAGTGGGAATGATGAGAGAGATTGCCTTACACAAGAAGAAGATTAAGTGGGAACAGAAGTGACTTGAATCTTCTTTCAAGACCTATCACCTAGATACAAAAGACACTCCACTGACTGAAACAGAAAAGTTCTAAGATCTCTCTTAACTCGCTCTTTAACCCCAGATCTGGTCATTCCCTTATTCATCTACAATGACAAATTTATTAAGAAGGTGAAAATTCGATATGTAGTTAGCAACTCAACCTTGCACTCTCTGCGATACCTATCATCTAATATAGCCAGGGCTTCGTACAAAAGCATCCCCAATACCAGGGCCACCAGAATTATGCGGCTTGAGAGTGCCAAATTATACAGCAGAGTTAAGTAAATTATGCAGCTGATTTGAGAAAATGATATGGCAAGAAAAATCTAATTATGCAGCATAAAGCAGCATATTTTGTAATAGAATTACATCATTATTTAGTAATTTGTAAACTTGTAAACACTGTCTGGGTATCGGTTGCATCTCATTAAAACCTGTTTAACACCCAAATATAGCAATAAGCAACAGAAAGGTGACCATTCCATCTTTGCAAAGGGCCTACTACCGAGCAGCAACACATGTCGCTTTATTTTTATAACTTTTGAACAGTTTGAGCTAGAAACTACTTTTTGTTAATATCTGCAGATCATGTGGTAGATGACGGCTTATGTGTCAAATGTGACAAATCTATAATGATGTGAAAATCGCCGCAGCTGCAAAATTGAATAAACCCAATGGCCTTACTCAAAACATATTAAATACATTAGATAGTTACTATATAGAGTTGTATATTTCAGGGATTGGGGAAACCAAACCTGCAGAGGAGTGAGGAAACCACATCTGCAGCGGAAGATTTCTTTTCCTGGCAAGACATACCTCAAGTGGAAACAGAGAAGAAAGCATTACAAGAAAGAAAATATCAGCGGGTGAAATTACTTACCCATCACTTAATTGCCATTAACCCAATTGTTGGAGAAAGATTCTATAAGCTGGGCAAAGCACAGCTGACTGACATTCATGATTCACTCACACAAGGAAGAGTAATCCACTGGTACTTGGATTGTTGTTGTACAAGGCGTTAGTTTGTGTTCATCTCAAACCCGTCAGGGGCACCTTATAAAGTGTCAGCTATCTCCAAATATTTTTAATCAATGTATTGTTGAAGACTCTGGTTAAAATTCTAACAGGCATATGGTCGCCCATCATAAACTCAGTCACAAGTGACATTTGTTACTAGATGGCGGCCCAGGTGGTTCCGTGGACAAATGTATCCACTTCAGGAATCTCTGTTTTATCTCATGGGAACAGGTTTCGATCACAGTGGGTCCAATCAGATCTTCATAATTCTGAAGTCAATAGAAAGACTACTTTGTACTATTGGTGGGTAACGATAAACATATTATTTTAGTCCCAAGAGACCTAAGGGTACATGTGCATTTTAAAATACACGTTTTTAAATTATTTGTCCTTGGATTCTCATTCCAAAAACATCATGGGACATTGCGTCATATGTTATGGCTCAGCATGGACACCTTGGAAGAAGCTATATTTATCTCACTGGATGCCGAAGAGGAATTTGTTTGTTATATGGGGTATCTGTTCCTAACACTTGAAAAAGACATGGATAGGACAGAGTATGAATAAAAAAATTGTGTCGGCCATGTGTTATCCTTGTGGCACAGGAAATATGTGGGGCATCTATTCAATACTTTTGTAGTTCACAGGGGCCTGAGACAGGGATGCCCCGTTATTGCCTGATCTCTTCCTGTTAGTTCCAGAACCTCTAGAAACAGGCAACTGTCTGACAGATGTCATAGGAGCAAACACTCGAAGATCAACAATTATACCACTGCCCCATGCTATTAGTATTCTGCTTTGACTCAGCAGTTTAGTTCACAGCCCTCCCTACTTCCCCTCAATTCATAATTTTCATTTTTGTACATTTAAGGTTAACTGGAACGGTAGTATAACATTAACCATGTCAAGAGTGCCCACTAGGTATTGAATTGGAGTGGAGACAGAATAATCTTGAGTTTTTAGGAATACTTGTTAATTGAGGGTTCATCCTTAATCTCTGAGAAGACCAATGTCTTTATACGAAGATCCATCTTACAATTGACTCTTTAGAGGAAGGCCTAAACAGTGAATATGGGGGTGGTCCACATTTTACCTGCTTGTTAGGATTGATCCCCCTGCTCATCCTAATATTTCTACTTCACCAGATAGACAAAGATATACTATTCTTTGGGGGTACATAAAACACACCAAACTCTTCTGAACTAAGAGCTGATATGCAGTCCTGTGGTATATCATCCTGTGATTAAGCAAGTCAACACAATTGGATATTACGCTATCATCTACAAAAATATTACCTGACCTATTTATTGTCTCCTTAATATTGTTCACAGAAGTATAGTCCCATTGGATGTAGATTTACTATTTTTAACTCCATTGGGGCAATACTTTTTGAAATGTTTGTGACACAATATTTACATGATATTCTGACAACGATATTGCTGTATCATATGTTTCAACTGTCACATATTGCTATCTTGCTAACAAACTCTTAGACCTAATCAATAACGGCCCGACTCGATAGAGGCTACACATTCTACCCCCAAAGTTATACCACACATGTAC